>NW_017385995.1:0-132363 GCF_000237925.1 Schistosoma mansoni
TGGGACTCGAACCCAGTACCCTCGCTTCAAACGCCATCGCGTTATCCACTCGACAACTGAGTCCCAGAGTGAACATCAACTCTGAGATGCAGGTACATCCAGCTGACGAGTCCCAAATAGGACGAAACGCGCGTCCTGGATTCCACTGCTAGCCACTATCCATCTCTGCTTACCATGATTGTGAATTAAGGCTATATTGAGGCAATACACACAGTATGCACATATGCCAATTAGAGACTGACCAGTTGCAGTCCGAACACATCGATGGGAAGATTCAAACAAATAATACTAAGTGAATGAAACTTATCGTTATGAATAAAGTTACCAAATATAATCTGATTGTTTGAGATTTTCAAACTTTTTTCCTACATTGTTATGAGTATCTCAAAAAGGTATAACAGATCAAAAGTACCGTAAGACTACATCTAAACACTGGTATTCAAGTAGTCAAAAGTATCTGCAATAAATTTTTTCTACGACGTTCTATCTTCGTTAAAAAACAGATTAACTGATAAATTATATTGTTACGTAACAATAATATCAGTACGAAGATTTGTGGAGATAGTAGTATTTTAACAATTGAATTCACGAGCTGATCTAACCAGGACCACCATTGAAGACCTGGAAATACTGCAGGGCGATTTCATTCTAATACGGGACTCCTCAGCAGTGCATATCCATGACCCCGCATGAGGGGCTCGGACCCAAGACTTTCAGCCTTGCGCATGAACGCTTAATCTATAGACTACTGAGCCGGCGTCCAAAGGTGTTATTGTTTAACTTCAATCAATCGATGATATTGTTCAACCCTTCAGTTATTGACTGAGGTGAATAGAGGTTAAGCGTTTATCTGTTTTTAATTTTAACATTACCTCAATTATAATGGAGAAAATGATAATATTGAATTGACAATTTTCATATTGTAGACAATTGTAAAAAATTATAAATAAATTCTAATTTTATTATAATTAAATCTAATTTCCTTTTTATAAGATCTAATGAATTATCTAGAGAAAATGAATTATTACGTGATCAATTAGAACAAGCGATACAAGCTAATCAAGGTTTAAGTCAAGATGTTGCACGTTTAACATTAGCCTGGAGACATGCAGCTCAACAATTAGATAAACGTGAATCAGAATGGCGTGAAGAGGAAAGTGCATTTAATGATTATTTTGCTGCTGAACACAGTCGTTTATTATCTTTATGGAGAGCTGTTGTAGCGCTTCGACGTCAATTTGCTGATTTAAGACAACAAACTGATAAAGATTTAACAAATGTAAGAGTCATTGTTATGTTTCCTCTCTCAATACGTTATTTTGTGATGCTTTTCAAGGACGTCTTTGTATTGTATATACTACTCGTGAGTTGAGTGCTTGTTTGTTCTTCTGTGCTTCTTTTAAAATTATGTATCTTCACGGCTGAATCTGGTCTTCTTCACCTAATAAGTAGGGATGGGTCGCAGAGGAATAGCCTAGCATTGTTCTTTTATCACGTTGCTGGTTTATGTTCCGCTCGTTGTTCCAAGGTGATATCTCAATCTCTCAAACATAGCTCAAACGTTACTTACAAAAGTCACCATGACCAACTTACAGCAGAGTCATTTTCAAACTCATAAGAGTTTTATGTGGATTCGCACCCTATATATCGCTTTAAATATTGTTTTTCTATTAAAGCATAGACAGTATTAGGTTTCTAAGAATGTTACAAGAGATGTCGCAGTGACAAGTACATCTTAAATTCTCTGGGAATTAACAAAAATTTAAGAACACTGAAAATGTTACCTTTGTATAACCAACCTATTTACTTACTGAATTAAAATGGTAAAGTGAAATTTGAAATCATACAAGCACCGAAATAACAATCACCTCCATGAGACATTTGACAGCTAACAAAATTATTCTACAAAATAATTGTTGTCTACAATGTAATTCTGGGTATTAAAACTTTTAGAGTGTTGTCTTTTAACAAACTTAAAACGACAAATTTTTGGGATTTAGCAGCATACTACGGAACCTTTCAGTTCGCGATGTCAATATTGTTCAGTAACAAAAGAATGATTAAATAATACTTCATCTACGGACTTTATTATCTCAGAACCAGATCCTATAATGTACTTAATTCATATTTTCTCTATAATTTTACCATAATTCTTCTATAGACCCGTACAGAATTTACTCGATACATAGGGAACATTCAGTCAGCATGTAATAACTTGGAAGCAAATCTACGTGCAGCTGAAGCACAGAATCAAGCTAGTCAAGTAAAAACATCTAACCTAATTGAAGCAGATATGGCAAATCGTATACAAGGTTTGACTGAATCTTTGGCACGTAGTCAAGCACGTTTGGCTGAAACAGAAACAAAGCTTACTGATGTTATGACTGCAAAAGAACGGCTTGCCACTCAGGTACGCACCTAAAGTTTTAAGAATAATGGAATAAATCAAAATATAAACAAAGCATTCAAAGTTAAAACAAAAACGCTTACCCCAGAAAATATTACTAATTTTTCAAGTTTAGACGACAAAAATATTGTTTGCAAAGCCTTATATATAGTGTGCATAGTGTAAAACTATTTTCGCTTTAAACGTATGAAATACTAATGTACTATACTTTAAAGACTAAATTCTGCATGTAATTTTATCTGGTAGGTGTTCAAATGAAATTTGACTACAGTCACCATTGTATGGAAATTAAAATAACTATGATAAATACCGAGATAAATTTTACATTCTACCATTGATTGATAAATAACATATCAAATTTCGAACCAGTCTCTATTCTTTCTATGGTAATTGTGAAACTGGGGTACCTATCCTGTCGTATGCCTTGAGGGTGTTCTCGTGACTTTCGGGTTACCTGATCTGCCAAGGGCGATGGGACAGTGCATGACAATATTGTTGTGTGCTAGGTTCAAAGAGAATTGTATGCTATATACATGCGAATCCTCCCCGTTATTGTTCATTGCCCTCAAATGCCCTGATATGTCGAGGGTTGGGCGAGTCAGCTCTCCCTCTCGAAATACTCTCAAATAGCCATGCATATACAGCCACTGCCAGGGAAGTCCTACTCATTACCTTCTCACGGCGGGAGTGTTGTTTACGGAATTGAGAGAACGAAAATCAAGTGTCCATCACTCTAACCGGGTCGGTGGACACAGAGCATCCACCTAGGAGAGTTGGAAAACCTTGATTCCAAACCAATTGTGCACATAAGCTCCAAGATCCTGTAGGGACAAATGGCGTATGAACAAATCATTGGTTACCCGGTGCCATGGAACTGCATTTCCTTACGTTGCCCCAATGTCTTGTGGATCAGACCTTTAGGCCAAAGGGTCGGGGTGTGGTCCCCTAAGAAAACCATCTACTTCATTTCAGTCACTCGGATAGTATCACAGCCCAAGCACAAATCAAGTGACTTGTGTGGTGAATATGTATTCGGTGCCCCCTTTGTACCAATATTTATATCCTCATATAATTGTGAAATTTAGTCATCTTTCATTGTTTATGACTCATACTATAGGTATAAACAAATAATCGGTTAAAAAAATGCTTATCTGTATCGTTTTAGAGACTGGTTTTAAACTTCAAACGTATCAATTATGCTAAATATTAATAACGAGTAAAGTGACTCCATCTTTTTTACGATCTATATAAAGCACTTGGAATTGAATATAAAAAAATTATTATATCCAAACTAATAATGAACCATTTTTACGAAGTTAGCAGAAATCTTCAGTTCACTAACTTGTAATAAATCTCTATTTTCTCTCATTTTATTTTCCTTTTTTTTCTGAATATTCATACTGTTACTCATATTAAAAAGCTTGCTGAAAGAGATCGAATACTTACTACAATGAAACAATTACATTCAAATTTTGATATAGATTCATCATTAATTAAAAATTCTAAATCTTATAAACGTGGTAAACGTTTACATGATGTACTGGATAATACAACAGCTAATATTAACAAACATAATGATGATTTATTAGAATTCGAAGATGAAGATGATCATTTGAAAGCAACTAAACGTTTAATTGAACATACACATATTATGCATCATGCATTAAGTCAAATAGCTCAGGTAATATTTAAGTTCTATAAAATCTATTTGCTTTTGCATATGTTGAATGTAATCACCGAATATATATATGTATTTGGTTTGTAAATTGCTTGGTGGTAATTTTGTACTTGAATGAAAAGTGTTGAAGTTAAAAAATTGATATATAAGTTAAGTGTTTAGAAAGTGATATATTGTTTCAACCTTCTGTGTCAAGTGTAGTCACAAATCTGGATAGTCTACTTACTCTTACATTTATAACTCAAAGCAAGGGTCTAATAAACTCTATACATTTTTATTAATCAGATGAGGAAATTTAGTTAACATTCAAAAAGAGTGATTTATTGGTTTTAAAGATTCACAAAGTTAGGTCCATACAAGCTTCTGAGCCAAATCAAATTTCATTTTGATACTTCCTTTGAGTACAATATGAATGATATATGTCTATTTCTTTTAAAAAAAATATCACTGCCAGTAAGTCATCACTTATTGTGTAGCTCTATAAATACAAAACACAACAGTTACTTCGATAATTACATACGATTTGGAGGCTCCTGGTCAGTCAATCCACAAAAATAAATGACGTATACTGTTGCAACTGGTTACCTAAATTACCAGTCTTACCATTGTTACTTGAATCCCCTTAGATCAATAAACTTTATAAATAAAAAAAATTCAATCTCATTTACTTCACTGACCAATTTGTGTTAAAATTTAAAAATTACCAGTAATTTATTTTAGTACAATAAATTAAACTGATATGAAAAAGTAATCGGAGATTTCACCCTACCTAATTTGACTAATGTTGATATGCTTTATGTTAGTTGTTATTTAACAAAAATACTAAATGAGTAATTATGCTTTCATCAATTTACTATTACACATAAAGCGATTAGTCTCTTTGATAAATTTTGATAGATCAGAAGGGGTTTTATGGTGATTTTAGTATTTTCATAGTTGAAATCATGAATAAATTGAAGCTAGACCAACATGGAAAACCTGGAAGCACTGGACGGCCGTTTCGTCTCATTATGAGACCCCTCAGCAGTGCGCATCCACGATTTCGCACTCGCGAGATTCGAACCCAGGACCTACCAGTCTCGCGCCAGAGCACTTAACCAATCGACCAGTGAGCCGGCATTTGTGAAGAACATATTTCTGATAGTCTTCGTCTCATTACACTATTGATATTACACATAAATTAATTATTTGGTTCTCATTTCCGAAAACTGACATATAGCTGAATGTAAAATTTCCAGTTTATATGACTTTAACTCATAACATAGAAAGAGTTACAAAACCTTTTTAATACAAATTATGATGTAATAATAATAGTAAACTTATTGATATACTAAATAATTTTTTTGATATTATTTCAGTTAATCATTTGGGATGCAACGATTGCTGATACAGATGAAGCACAAGAACCTATTCTCAACCTACAAAATCCTGATTGGTCTTCTACACGTATCCTTCCATATTCAATAGAAACAAAACAACCAGTTTCTAATTTATCACCAGACAGTAAAAAACAAAATGAAGAAAGTGATATAAATCAACAGGGAAATAAAATTTATTACATTAAACCAGAAGATATTTCATCACTACGCCGGCTTGCACACTCAAAATATCAAGCTGGTTCAAGTTTACATTTAGCTGAATCAACAGTGAATGCTGTGCAAAGTGCCTTAAACAGACGTGCTACCCACGTAAGTCAATATATAACTCATATTTTTCCATTTCTTTTGAAGTATATCCACTAGTTGCTGGTTTTATAGAAATTAAATTTGACAGATGTCTTTGAAGTTATCATCTAAACTGTAACTAACAAGTAAATGTTACGGATAAATCTTGAAATTACCACCGAAATACACCGAGCCCCAAATTCCAAAAATTCGTTGTAGAAACACCAAATATTTTTGTGTTTTGACCTGACTTAAATGAATAAGCTGTCAAATCTATATAACTTATAGGGATTAGATTTGAATTAATGATTTCCTGTAGACTCAGCTATGCACAAACATGGATTCAAACGACCTTCAAATGAATACTTTGAACTTTGTAGATAATCCGTAACAATCGTCGCGGTAGCTGCATGTAATTAGAATTGACTGTATATTTAAAAAGTCTAATTCACTTCAATAGTGCAAACATTATAAGGATTTAATTGCAAATGATGGATACTGCCAAAGTTATGAAGGTAACGCAACATTCCTCGTTGAATGTAACAGACTATAGTCGGTTTTATTAAACACCTTAATGAGATCAATCAACTTTAATAATGAAATCTTTTTAATAATTAACATCTTGGCCCACTTGTGAACATTAAAAAGAGATGCTTGGATTCATTAGCTTCGTATCCTAATATGTCTATTTGTATATGACTTCTAGATTCTACAAAATCTTATGCTAACCACTGTTTAACCTGTCCATTATAACCAATAATCAGAATTATACAATGTAATTCATACTATTCGTTTATTAAAATAGATCTAGATAACTTTCCTAATTCTATTTCATCTTCTAATCTTAATGTAGTGATTTTTATATTATCAATTAAGAATTTCATACTGAACATTAGTAATGAGTCACTTATTGAAGTTACTATGGTTATACTTTGAAAAATTTACAATTCAGATTGTGTTTTCTTCTTTTTATTTCCTAACTTTAAAAGACTATTTAAGAAAAAAATACACAAATCTATTGATACATGCATAAATTGTATTTAAACAGAATATTGTAAATTTAATGATTTGTTTCATTGAAACATTAATTGTTTATTTTCATAGTTGAAATCATGAGTCAGTTGAAGCTAGACCACCAAGGAAAACCTGGAATCACTGGACGGCCGAGGTGGGATCGTGGATGCGTACTGCTGAGGAGCCCCACAATAGGACGAAACGGCCGTTCAGTGTTTCCAGGGTTTCCTTGGTGGTCTAACTTCAATTGACTCATGATTTCAACTATAAAAATACTGAGATCTCCACAAAACCCCTTCTGATTACATTCATTGTTTGTTTTCCTTTTGATAGTTTCACTCACTTTTACTGCTATATTTAAATCTGATAAAAATTTGTTTTTTGTTTATTTAAACAACATAATTGATTTTTAAAAAATATGTATTCAGTAGAAGGAAACAACACTAATTATACAATTTAAAGTAGATTCAGTTTTGAAAAAGTAAACATTTAAAATGAGTAAATACAAAAAAAACAAAAAAATAAACAAACAAACATTGAAAAGGAAGTATTTTTTGCAAATCAGTAAATTTTAGTGTTTAAATTATGACCAAATAAAAGGTGATCTAGAAGTTATCCCTCCCCCCCCTCTCTCTCTCTATATATATATATATATATATATAATAGAAATGCATAAATGAATTACTTCAACTTTTATTTAGATTAAACTTTAGCGGATAGTCTACAAGTAAATAACATAAAATTTACATAATTCATTATTCTAAATGATGGAAATTTTTTTATTTAGATGAAATGTATTTCAATTTATTTTCATTGGTTGGAGTGAGTTACTTATTTCATTAAGTTAACTTATGAAGTAACTTTAATTTAGCAACTATTGGAAAAGAGTAAACAATGAATAACTGTTTTGTATCATTATCAGATTCCTCAGCAGTGCTTTCCACTGAATCTGTTAAGATTTGTACCGAGGATCTTCAAGTCTCGTGACGAATGATTATACTTTTGATAACTGAGTCAGTTGCCATTGACTGACTATTTTAACTTTGATCAAATCGTGATATATTGCAACCATCGTTTGTTGTCGTTAGTGTGATTAGTCTCACATCGGATATCATTCAATACCAATGATCACAGCTTCTCATTAGAACTCCTTGAATTACCTCTCAAAATTAATGACCACAAAACATACCAACACATTTAGACTAAACAATGTCCACAAATTCCTGATACGAATAATTATTTATTTGTGTAATGAAATGGTGTATAGATATTAAAATAGATTTTATTATCAGTTAACATGTTTTGGAAATTGTGGGGGAGGGAACATGGCATCAATATAATGATCTAGGATGTAAATTCAATTAATTACTACATAGTATTCTAGGCTTTTAGAGTTCGAAATGGATACAATACTATAAATATACAAGATTAAGAGTTATCAGTTCATTTAACTAAATTTAATGAATATATGACATAGCTCAACTGTCATTTATAAACATTTGTCAGTAAACTTCAATAAATCTATCTGCTTAAAATTTGTAATTTGGACTTAAGTATTTAAATTTATTTTTATCGAATTTGCATTAATTACGTACAACTAGTAATATAATTCACCAATAGTTAACGTAGACAAATGCTTGTGTACTGTAATGATGATTAGAAAAATCCAAAGACGACTAGAGCTGTTACAACTAACTGTCTTACAATAAGTTTTGGAATACCGATAAATGTTTTCTTTCGAATAAATAATGACGTTTTATGTATTCGAAAGCTATGGCCATAAGAAACTTTATATAAATTTTGCTCACTTGCTTAATCAATTTGAAAGGGTAACAAGATATCTGTCTGATGTTTTGAAATTTTTAGCATGTTGTGAAGTTATACGACTAGGAGTTTTTACTCCCCTGAAACGCAGGCTTTCTAGAATGTGTTCAAGAGATATAAGGCAGATTTCACGTCTTATTCTATTGATGTATATACGATTTCAAATCCACATAAGTGTATAAACATAGTTGGTTTTACAGGGAAAATAGTACCTGGTGATTCTTGATGGCGCTAATAAATATGGTGTTCTACATTAGCTAAGCACTTTAGTTAAATATTACGTCCAGGCTGGTGCACCGTCCGGCTTTTCGTTGATTGATCTAGTAACTATTACCGTACTTAAAATTGATGTGAATGGTAACTTGGGTATATTTTAAGGATGCAAATTTAACATTTGCCTTTATTTTTATTCTGTCAAAAGTAATAATAGATGAATCGAAAGTTAGAGGTGACCAAAAAGACAATCAAATTAACATAATCAGGCTTTTGACTGTCAACGTGAGCTTTGTGAATCAATGTGAGTTACCATAGTGGCATACTTGGAATAGATTTTTATAGGAATCAGAAGGCATTTCGCTGTTACTGAAATGTTCATATGTTTACATTTTTAAACTGTAAACACTTGGACTAATCAGTAATTTTTCATTTTGCCTCCCTTCATGTCATTAGTTTTTCTTCATCTCAGCAATAAATTCAATTATTTGATTTTCTCTCTCTATCCTTTTTGTTAGTACAAGTTGAAAAATTGAATCTGTACACTTTGCTTTGATTTCTTTCCTTATTCTCCTTTCTCTCTAATCTATTTTACTGTTCAGAACAAACGAGTTAAGTCTCAATACCAGTTTTCATTGATACGTTTGCAAACAGGCTACTCGAAGCATTCTAGTTAATTCTGTCGACACTGAGACTGACATAAATTAAAAAATACTAATAGTCGAAATATGAAAGCACCGATAATGTGACAAACTCTTTTTCATCTATAATGTTAATCAACATCTAATCTTTCTATTATCACCAATTGTCCTACATTCTATTTTTCTATCTTGACTATTTATTAATCCATTATCTACTACAGAATTTTAAATTTGTCTTTCAAGCATGAACTCTCGAAATAAATTTGTTTCTTTATGAAATTATTCTCATCGTGATGTTATAAGTTTGACTCCTCTGTTTCCTATTCCACTTATTTCATGGATCAGAGTAAAAGGCTAAAAACATATTTACACTGGGCCAACTATAAGTAACTAAAATGTTGAACATCACATAAAACTGAGACACCATAAACTTTAAATCTAATTACATACTCTATGTGCCTGTTCAATAATTTGAAGACCTGCATTTAAATGTTTATGTTAAGTCTATAAACCGAATTTCTAAGCATGTAAACCGTGTTAGGAATTTTCAACATTTCTATGATACGACTTTTACTACTTTACACAGTATAAGTAGGTGGAAAGTTTTACATAATAATCCAAATCAAAAGTTCGGTTTTTGGGTTCATTACTTAAATGTAGTCTTTTCCATATGAGAATGGCAACAGCCATTTTATTGTAATTTAGGATTTTCGAAACTCTCACTAATCATTATATTTGCATAACAAAGGTTCTTAAAATCGCTTACCACATCAATCATTGGGATTGAATGTAATCATTTTCAAAACTCTAAATAAACCGCTTTTTACTTGGTTTGTTAAATAGACATCAAATATTTTAGTGGCATTTACTGGTCAATAATGTTAAAGTTCTGACTCTGTAATCGAGTAACCAGAAATTTGACGTAAATAACTAATGAAACACCATGTAGGTTGAAGGGATATTCTTTAACAAATCAAACAAAACTACAAGGCGATTTAAAAATACTACCATAAGCTTCAAACACAGCTGGATTCTTTTGGCCATTGAATGTGTTTTATAATTCCAGACGCTGTGTACTCTAGGTGTTTAATGAAGTCAAATACGTGATAGTCAGGCCTTCCAGTTATCATTTTTTTAATTTAGCTACTTATCAGAATCCGATTTTGTTTATAGTTAAACTAGAAATACATCTCTGAAACCAACACTGAAAAATCACTGGCAGTGAAGTAACAAAAACGACTAGAGGCATAGGAGTAAATAATTACAGAAGTGATCATTGTGCTTGATAACACAGAAAATCTTGGCAGACCTTGCATTATTTGAGGATTTATATACATACACTATGTGTTGACTAGGACTCACAATTTCAAAGAGTTTTTGAAATATGGATTTAGAAGTAAATGTCTTAGGATTATGAACGTACTTTAATAATTAATTTAACTATCATCACTCTCCTCACCATGGTTGTGACTGTAAACAGTACTGTGTCAATGACTAGTAACCTTTTTATTCGGGAACCAATACAAGAAAGTCGAAATAACTCTGAGAATTTTATCCCTGCCCTTTAGTTAGACAGTGCACCGTTCACTACATATTTCGTTTCATATTCTGTACAGCTAAAGCAACGAATCTGCACGTTGCATTTGTCGTAAATCTATGTAAAGGACATGCCTATATATATTGAGTTTCGGAACAATTAGGTGGGGATTGAATAGATAACTTATTTGGATAATATGCAACAATTTTCTGATTACATTTATTTCACCTTTTACTTCTTGAACCCACTTTTATAGGTTCATCGTCTAAGACTTCGAAGTTCTGGACTGAAAGAGCAAGTAAATAATCTTACACGTCGCAGCGAAGAGTCAGATGTGGAAAGAAAACGACTGTCTGAACAGTTGGCGCGGTTAAGAGAAGAATTAGAAGTACAAAGTTTAGAAGTGGATAAATTATCTAGGGAAAGAGATAGAATTAAACAAACTTTAAGGTAACATTATAATTAACCGAAGAAATTTTCCTTCCCTATCTATACTACAAATACTAGTAATAATTTATATTTTAAACAATACTAATTATGAATTTGAAAGTAATTTTCATCATGAGATATTTTCACCTCAAGAGCTATTGGAAATCAAGTACAACTAATCAATAGTATTACCCTACTTTGAATTTTTCATTAATCTTCACACACACGACCACACATGGTATCTAACTCGGGACGTCCTTACGTCAAGGTAACTGTGATACCGTTGGACTTCAAAGATATCATCCAATTACCCATGTTTTCAACTTTGCTCCATTTTTGTTATAGCATACTGAAAATCCAATCACGTGGGTGAATCGTGACCCCAGTCCTAATATGACTGACTTTAAAGTTTACAACTTTTTACTTTAACTTCGGGGAATCCCTTTCTTTATTCAGTCATTAGTGAATATACAGTTTCTTTTAATGTTTTAAATACCAGCTGATCGTGTCATAGCATGATTTACGGAGTATTATGATAAGATTAATAACGAAATATCTGTCTATATAATAGATCTATTAAATAGATATTAGAAATTCAATAATAATTCGATGTAATTAATGCAGATTTCTATTGATTCATTTAACACTTGACATCTTAAATAAAAGCAAGTTTCTTTTTTCACAACAATAAATGAGACAAGTCCCCGAAATATAAATTCAGTTAGAGAGTTGTTAAACACCAACAGAAAAATCTGTATCAAATTTAAATGTTATTTATCAGTATGTTGTTGTGGAGATTATTATGTTTCTGGTTGAGATCATGAACCGATTGATGTTAGACCACCATTGAAAACCTGGAAGCACTGGATAGCCATTTCGTCCTATTATGGGACTCCTCAGCAGTGCGCATCCAAGATTCGAACCCAGGACCTACCAGTCTCGCACCAGAGCACCTAACTGATAGACCACTGAGCCGGCATCCAACGGTGTTAATGTATAACCTCAATTTTAAAAATATATTTTTAGAAAGTTGAATTTTGAACATGACATTTAGAAATTATTTCCCTTTTAGTTTAACTAAAGAGGAGCATGAAATGAGTGAATCAGCAAGACAAAATCTAAATGAACATGTACGAGAAATTGAAAGTGAACTAGATCGTCTTAAAACATCTTTGCGTGATATGCGAAAAGAACTTGATGAAGCAATTTCAGAACGTGATAATTTACAAACTGAACAAAGTCGTACTGTAAGTTTATTAGTTCCTTTTTAAAACAGTTTTCTTGTACTCAATTTAAATTATAATTTTGGAGAAGAATTGAGGAAATATTTCAAATGTCTTTATCAAGTACATTATAATGTTCACGTATAAACACTGGTATAAGAAGCTGTTTATATATTTTTCTATTAAATAAAAGGAAAGCGATCAGTGCAATGAACCGATACAAGAGGCTAGACATTCACTGTATCGCTGTTCAAAATAAATGCTAAAAATGATATCAGATTTTGTTAAGTGAAGAAGGAGTAATAAAATTTACCTAAATTACATCATTATTAGGAAGGGTTTCAGTTATCCGGTTTTACACATTGGAAACTGAATTCCGATCAGTCTTTGTCGATACACGTACATCTTATGCCGATTGCCTCGACATAGCCACTATGTCACGAGTTATTTACAACAGATGGATTTTGGTTATTAGTTTTAAGCAATTCATAGTTGCTTGATAAAGTGTTTTTTTCCCAAAATTTTAATGAAAATGTAGTTTAGATAATTTAGAATGAGTTGGTAATGGCTAACAGCGAAATACAGAATAAGCGTTTCGTCCTGTTTGAGACTCGTTAGATGGGTATCTCAGCATATTGATGTTCACGCTGAGATTTGAACCCAGTACTTTTCGCTTCAAGCTCCCTGCTCGTTATCCACTGAGCTGTCAAACCTCTACATAAATCAATAACTCAAAAAATTAGGATTTGTGATCAATAATTATGATGGTCTTCGATATAAGTGGATGCCATCATCATCAATCGTTAACAATTCTCATCATATATACGATTTGTCTGAATGGTGAGTTTCCTAAACGTTCCAATTTGCGTCAACCAACTTCAAGCATGTAGTATACCATGGATTTTAAATATGTACTTTCTTTATTCAACACAATCTATGAGAAATACGTTGATTTCAAATCCACACATAATATTTATGAATATCTTCCACCAAACTATTATATATAGTTTATTTTAACTAATAATTTATCGACAATGTGTAGTCACCAACTATTTAATTAAACGAGTTTACTTTACGTGTTCAGTCTGAATTCGTCTATCTTGTTCTATCTCTGTAACTTTAAATGGAGGAGGAGCAGTTCATCAAGTTTAATAACAACAGCTTCAAACAAACATGTTTTAAAGTAAACTTAACCATCTATACAATTACTAAGGTAATTCAAAAAAAATAAATCTGTTTGAATAACCTTCCAAATGTTGTAATATGTAATTCTAATACTAAATAAATGTTCAGTATTAAGGTCATGTTGACAGAATTTCTGAACTCAATTCAATCAACTTATCAAACACTGAATCACTTACTTATAACAAAATAGTCACTTACTAAAAATTAATTATTATGCAACTATCAATGATCTATTTAAATGAACAAATCTTTTGAAATTATAAAAGAATTGAATTGAGAAAACTTTAGCATAAATATAGTTTAATTATTCATTTGATCCATTTAAGAAATCAATCATTTTTTTTCGTCAAAATATGAAGGTTGATTCATTTAAGTTAGTCAACTGTTTTATGAAATAACCTCTCGACGCCTCTATCCCTACCATACTTTAAAAATTTTCAACATTCGGTTAAGGTAAATAAATTAATATATTTGTAATATCCCAAATTTGTTTATTTATTCCCTGAAGAAGTGGCTTACACTGAGTCACGAAACGTTAGAAAATCTAATTTTTCTACTCATTGGGAAATTACAAATATATTAGTTCATTTATAACTATCTACCCAATGCTCAATTTATTCAAAATTATCAAATCAAAACTTGGTAATGATTCGGTTAAGTGTTCTCGGCCACCCTTCTACTTCCTATTCTCATATTTGTATGTTATGTTATTAAAATTGCTTCATAACTTTTTTCCTTCCTATACTATATCCTTATATACAACCTTTCTTTATATACTACCACCACTAAATTAATTACTTCTATGAATCCGGTGTTCATCTTGTTGTGCTAACGAGGCATGGCAACTTGGACCGATGCATATATGTGCCTGGTCCTACGTTGTCGCTGACTGACTGACTGATTTGTATGTTTGTTAATGAAGCGAGATGTGAACAGAGTTAAGTTTGTGGATATTTGGACAAATGTACCATGTTAGATAAATAGTTAAGGTTTCCTTTCTACTGAGCACGAAATAGGATACATGTTCATGAATTCGTAATACATCTGCTTTTCAATGTTCGTTACATCTGAAGTATCAAGAATTCTTGATCATTTTCCCGTTCATTTAGTGGATGATTGTTGTATGTAAGGGCACTCCTTTCACAGTGGATTTCTTTTGAAGCTCTAACTTTCCCTGTATTTGTTTCTTTTATTCATCAAGTTGCGATGCGCTACTATGGCGTGTTCATAGAGGATAGATGTAGACGGCTTCGGATGTTTAAAATGAAACTCTTAGTAAAAATCACGTTTCAATATCCAGCACTTACCCACTAAATAAAAGGGAAAAATACCTGGTGATACTAGATATTGCACTTTTGTTGAATATTAAGAAAAGGATAGATAACCTGACACTTGAGTGCGTAGAATTTGGTAATATATGAATAACTCTAGTCACTTTCCTTTGCTTGTAATAGGAAAAACGTTTCTTAATAATTTTAATATGTTTAATATCGGTTTTATAGATTGAGTTCTTAAGCAATGTTTTCATTGATACTCCTACGGAGTATCATAGTTGTTTTAACCAATGTTTCGTATTTAATTTTTAATCTTAATCAAGCTTCGTGAATTAGATGCTATACAAAAAACATTAAGTAGTACAGAACAACGTGCTGTAAACTTTCGAGAAGAATTGGCTACAATTCGTGAACAATTAAGACGTGTTGAATTAGAAAAAGAAATATTAGACCAGGAGAAAAATGATGCAATTACAACAGCTAGTAAAATTCAAGCTAAAATTGACGAATTAAATGAAGACCTCAACCAGGTAACCAAATAAATTTGTTATTTCTTTATTAAAAGTTATTTAACTTGATCATTTATTCAAAGTTTGTGTTGGTAAACTTATTGAAGTTGTTATCATGCTATACCATCAATAAAAATGTAAGGCGTATTCAAACACGTATACTGCTGGAAAACTAATATTTGGACGAAGAATATTCTTTTCGATAAATTCTCTTCTGGTTCTACAACTATATATCCAAACTGATAATCCTAAAAAATGGCCAGGTTAAGAGCAAAGTACATCGTTTAAAGCATGTGAATTTAGGATTATCAAAGAAAGTAGAATAAAATTGTTAACGTTGATATGTCTCATATAGAATGTTAACTCGAGTCTGTATATATGTTAAGCGGAAATTTAAGATCCATGATCAAAATAAATATGAGTCAGATAGGGTGAGAGAGATAATAGTGCAATTACAATTCGATCAAATGTTTGATAGAAGACTATATTGTGTGAAAAATTAGTAAGACGTAATAAGGAGGGATGAATGCGAAGTGAATATATCATATTTTGGGGAGATTAATAATAGTGTTTAACCAATAATAATAATAATATAAAGATTTGTGAATAAAGATAGCAGAGGCGGGATCGTGGACGCGCACTGCTGATGAGTCCCACAGTAGGATGAAACGGCCGTTTAGTGCTTTCAGGTTTTCCATGGTGGTCTAGCTTTAATTGACTCATATTTCGACACAAAGTAGATGTGATTAAAAACCTTATATAAGATCTTATTTGTATTTGCTATATTATTGTTTCTTTCATTAAACATATCCGAAGTCAGTGAGTCTAAATTTTCCTCTAAGAATACACTAGTCTTCAATCTCTGACGAAGATGGGATCGGTTTCATGGATATATAAATTTACAATGTTTATTTGAATAATACTTGATTCTTAATTAAATATAAGTTCCGAGCTTATATTATACATTATTTTATAATACATACCTCATTCCTATCGATATATAAATAAATATTTATTTAAGGCACATAACAGAGAAAACCAATATAAATCCAGAATCGCTAGGCTAGAAACAGTCCTTGAATCACAAGAGCATGATGCTGAGCAATTAACTCATCAAATCTCGTTAACACATGCTAAAGAATCTCGTTTAGCAGAAGAAAGAGCTAATCTTCGGGTAGAGTTACAGGAACAAAGAGATGAATTAGAAAAATTATACTCTGAAAAATCCTTAATACAATCTGAATTAGAACAAACACGAGAAGCTTCAATGCGCGCTGAGACAGCTAGATCAAGACTAGAAGCTGAGTTGGGTGACTTGGCTCGAGAGAGGATGACACTTACAGAATCATTATCTGAGGCTCAAAGACAAAAGGCATCTTTAATGGAAGACGTATCAACTTTCCGAAGAGATTCTGAACGGCAGGAAGCCTTAATCATGAGACTAACAAACGAAAAAGAATCTATATCAAGGCATAAAGCAGAATTACTTCTTCAGGTAAGATAATCTACTATCGAACATCATGTACTTCAATAAGCAACATTTTGATGCTATTTTAAATTTTACATAAATGTCAACATAGTTCTTTCTAACCACTAGTCTAACAGCTTTGACCAACTGAGATTAAATTTTTTTATTTCGTACAATGGAAGAACTTTTATGAAAGTGTTGTTATTTTCATAATGAAATAACTGTTTAAATTACCTGACATTACGTTTATTACTCCGTGCATCACCCTATGTTGCTTCCCACTATATTTAAAGTAAATATCAAGGTTAACGACCCGAGATGATATCAGAGCAAGTCGAAGAATTTAGCTGTATCTTTTGATAGCAGATGAGAATTTTAAAAATTGGAGGTGTCATTAGTAGTCGAAAAATATTTATACATTAATCACCAGTACTAGTGTGTTGAACATTAGGGATTTTTATCACGATACAGCTGCCATTATGTTCGCTCTATCTCATGAACAGTATACTTCCGTCAAACTGCTATAAATAACTAAATTGTCTAAACCATATTCATACACTGAAATGCCGAAATTTAAATGTAAAATAAGTAATAAAGGTCGCGATTATCAAAATCGTCAAAAATTACCATGCATTATTTATCAAATATCGATTAGCTTTCGTTAAACAGAGATATTTTAGTGCATACATATCTATAAATTGAGTAAACTAACTTGAATGATATCAGAAGGGATTTTGTGGATATTATAGTTATTTTAATAATTCATATCATGAGTCAATTATAGCTAGACCAGCATGGAAAACCTGAAAGCACTAGATGGCCATTTCGTCCTATTGTGGGACTTTTCAGCAAGTGCGCAACCACGATCCCGCACTGCTGAGGAGTCCCACAATAGGATGAAACGGCCATCTAGTGCTTTCAGGTTTTTCCATAGTTGGTCTAGTTTTAATTGATTCATGATCTCAACTATTAAAAATAACTTGAATGAGTTGTTACAATACGAAAATCAAATATAAGTAGACTGATATCGTTTATTTACCCACATTTTAATGACTGAAAATTACTATCAGGGTAACAGACCTAATTGAGAAATAAACTGTAAGACGTTTGACAAAATAGTTATTCTATCATACCGTTTCAATGAACAATGTCTCTTCATACATCTAACCATTTTCCAAGTGTATATGATAGTCGAAAAGAGAAAAAGTTCACTTAATGATGAACTTAAGATTATTTTAATAATCTACTCCAGTAAATAACATCATAATAGACAAAAATAACAGCGACTAATATGAATTATGAAAGATTATCGCTTGAAAGTATTATTGTAATTCAGCACAAATAAGCAAAAATAATTTCCATTTTAGTACAGTACTAATATAATGTGTGCTACTGATGGCGACAGATATAAGTAGTATGCATTATCAATAGGAAGTGAAATGACTGGCAGCAGAAGGTTAAGAAGATCGAAGAAAAGAGAACGACAACAGAAAATCATTGGTGTGGAAATGAAGAAACAATAAAGTTTTAGACGATTGATTGATAATTTGTAAATTAAGTATTTACTGTATAGTTCTCAGATTTCACCAAGATATTCTGCTTTTTAACGCAGTTGAATGCTTTCCTCAATGTATGTCCTATTCACTTCCGGCGCTTCTTCCTGATTTCTTTCTCTGCTGAAATCTGGTTTGTTCTGTCCCACAGTAGGTTGTTGCTGATAATATCTGGCCAATGCTAACCAGGAAAAAATTATCTTAAAGCTTAAAGATATTTTTTGGTCACATATTCAAATAACATTATTATTATTATTATTATTATTATTATTAGTAGTAGTAGTAGTAGTAGTATTGACATCAGCTTAGTTGAGAAATGAACAAATAAAAACCTATAAATACTTAATGTGACTGAACTCATGGTGATTCATTTTCGTACTGGTTATGTTAATCTTCCGATTAATGTTTAGGACTGCAATTGATCAGTCTCGTATTATCATATGTGCACCAATTGCAGACCTAAACATCAATGGGAAGATTTATAAAGACAATACAAAAATGAATTAAAATTTCACCCTAATGAACAAGCTAGTGACTATCTGAACTTAGTAGCTAAGTAGATAACATGATAGTGTTTGAAGCGAAGGTTACTTGGTTCGAATCCTGGAGTGAACATCGACTCTGAGATGCAGGTACATCCAGTTGACGAGTACCAAATAGGACGAAATACGCATCCTGGATTCCACTTCTAGCCACCATTCATCTCTGCATATAATGAATTAATATTGATTACGGGATAGGAAAACCTTTTGCCGAATTAAACAAAAATATTCCTCGCCTATTTGTTACTACCTCTTCAAAAAGCTAGTTGCTTGTTTTCTTATTCACTTGTTGCACCTATTTAATCATTATTATATTTCTCGTCTGTTTTGTATTTTCCACTCTTCACTAATTTCAAGTTATCAATTATTGAACGAGATAATCGACATCTTACGGAAATAATTAATACATTGAAATCAGAGAAAGAAAGCTTAGAATCTAGTTTATTTGATATGCAACAAACAATTGAACAATTATATTATAAACAATCCCAACTAGAAAGAGATGTATCGGATTTGAGAAATCGCCGAGATGAACTACAAGGTAAGAGAATGTTTATATCTTTTAAAAATTATATTTTCTATTTTATAATTGAGTGGAATTTATGCTAAAGTAATTGAATACTGCTGTAAGGAATCGTATTTGATACTAACCAATGTTTATTTTTCAGAGACCTTACATGAAAATCTACTTTTAGACCATAGATCATAAATTACAGCCTAATCCGGTCTAGATGACTTGATTGAGATGCGAGATGGTAGGTTGTGCTGGAATCGTGTCTCAATGAATAAAACATTACAGGATTCATAAAAACAGCTACAGCTTTTAGATCCATAGTCTGCTATATGTAGATCATTCATCGATTTATGTTTTAACTGTTACTTCAAAAAAATGTAATGCCTAATTAAGTGTCCAAGTATCTAACTCAAATACAAGAAGCTTTACATAAATGAAATGTTGGTTAGTCAATTAGTTATCATTATTTTCTATCTTATGAAGGTTGGTGAAGTGATTTTTCGAATAGGAAGATTAAATGATTATGTATTATGATCTGAGTTTGTTAATACCATATCTTTCAATGATTAAGTAATCATCATCTGCATCATGATTATAAAAATAATAAAGATAGTATACTTTTAAATAGGAACAATATATTTGTAAAATCTCAGCGAATGAATTTGAAGTAAATCAAACGTTTCGCTTGGCAATCTGCTCCAAGCTTTTTCAAGGAATTATTAATTCCTTACATCAACTCGGCGATCAAATACTGTGGAACTATTCGCTCTAATTTAGGCGAAAGTTCTTATATAGTATACTTTTTATAAGAATATGTATAACACATAGTTCAACCCGATTTTAATTCAAATAAATGAACTTTTTATTGCTTGACTTTTAGTGATTGAGCAAACTTTCTCTTTTATTAGTTTGATTTTATTTAGTTGAACACATTGCACTAGTGTTTCTACCTCTCACTGACTGTTTGATTCCATCATAATTAATCCGCTCCTTTTTGTTCCTTTCAAGACAAATGATTGTTATGTTACTTATTTATCGAAATAAATTGTATTTTTATTCTAGCTGAACTATGTCGTGCTCATAGTAATTTCCAAATTGAACTAGAAAAATCTGAACGTAATAGTAAAAAAGTAGGTGATCAACTGACAAATGAATTAGAAGATCTACGCATAGCGTTAATAAATGCCGAAAAACGTGCTGAAGAAGCTGAAAAGGCATGTTTACAAGCTGTGGAAAGAGCAGATCAAGCTGTAAATCTTATTGATAAACAACAGCATGTGGATGTGGAACAATTAGTTGATAGAGAATATGAATTACGTAGTTCTGCTGAAGAAATGAATCGACTTACTAAAGAATTATTAACTGCTCAAAGGTGAGCATTGTTATATTGTAATGATAAACATGTTATAT
The DNA here is from genome assembly GCF_000237925.1 of Schistosoma mansoni. NCBI lineage: Eukaryota > Metazoa > Platyhelminthes > Trematoda > Strigeidida > Schistosomatidae > Schistosoma > Schistosoma mansoni. The sequence goes on from NW_017385995.1 coordinate 21,086, forward strand.
GAGATTCATAGCATTGGTCTATGAAGTCGGTGCAAACTAACCGGTTAGGGTCCGTGTGATTATCGTAACCAGTGGTTGGAGACTTTAAATAACACGGCTAAAAATCATTTGCAATGGGGCAGATGCATTCATTCTTTGTCCTCTCCTATATTTTGAGCTTCTAAATTCCTCATAACGTTTTTTTGTTTTTATTTCACTAATTTATATTTTCTTCCAGGATTGGATCTTATTTCCCTAATATTTTCTACTACCACTGATACTGTTACTACCTCCATTACTGATTTCATCTCTCTGTGTTTATGGGGTATGGCAACTTGAACCCATTTACATACGTACCAGGTTCTACATTGCGACTAACTGACTATGTGAGATTGGTTCTCGAAAAATGACTTTACGAAGTAAGGGAGAATTATTTTTCTCCTCTTGATAAATAGACGATATGCCTATCATACACTATGGATACAACGAAGTATTGTTTCTTGGAATGAGTTTTGAATTGACTTTAATTAGATATCTGCCCGTGATCTACTCTAGTTATGTACAATACAGAATCAATAATCCCTTTTTATCTGATTTTGGTGGAATTTTGTTCCCTGAGCTGGATGGTTTGTTCGTGGAACATTCGTCGTTATTCTGAACGACATCACCAACACAAACGTCAGGTAGAAGTCGAATGTTTGAATTTCTCCATATATGGCTCACAGCTTGCTCTGGACATTTCGATGTTGATTGGTTAATGTTGACCTTTAAATTGTCATTGTTTACTTCTTTATTTTGATTGTATCTGACATTAATTTGATCCTTGATCCCCTATCTTTCTATAATTTTTCTGATTGGTCGATAAGTTGGATCGATTTCAATATGTTTGTTGATTGCTGATTGACCTGAAGGCCAAGCTTCTAAAAATTCTCTGGTGTCTTTAGAATTGTCCCTATCCAAGATCCCAACATTTTCTCAGTCGAATGTGTGTCCACAGTGTCCACATGCATTGATATAAGCGAGGATATATCAATGCATGTGGACTATTGTGGATGATCCTAACCAACTGGAAGTCCTACGTAACCAAAATTCGTTCATGTCATTTCGTACTAGTATTATGTGTTTAGGATCTTTAAATAGCACATGATTCTTCAAACAAAGGAATCTTTCGGCTAAGAAATTTAGTAATAAGCACCAGCATTTTACCGACTGCATCTAGTCATCCAAGATTAAACACATTATACATAGTACATACTCAACAGACTTAAATGTATAAAAATTGTGGGTTTGTTACTTGGTAGCTTGAAAACTTCGATTTCAGACAATGAGTCTCAGATAAAAACCTTGCTTAGGCCACCTACGCTTTATCAACCTATTAGTATAATTAGATCTTTCACAAACAGTATAATTAGAAGTTAAGTACATGAAATAGTACATGAATAGGTTGGACAAATAAGAAAAAAATGGTGTGTAACGGACCTATCTTCTTACTATTGATCTTATCACTACATAAAATGACCAACAATGTTTAATATAACCAGATTTCAATTAGTATACTGTACAATACTATAAGTTTATTTATCCGAATATCTCAAAATCAGTAACGTAAGAATAATCATGTTATTTAAATATTCTAATGCTTTAGAATACAATTGAATCTGATGAAATAAAACATATTCTTGGTTATTAACTTCATTTTTTGATGAACTCATCTGTAGTTTGTCCTTTTATAACGTTGGGTTAATGTATCTTAAATATTTCCTCATTTATTATAAGGGAAAGAGATGAAGCTCGTTTACTAGCAGAACGAGAACGTCAACGTGAACTATCCAGAGCAACGGAAGAAAAAGTTGGCCTTCAAGAGAAAGTTAATGCTTTACAAGAAACTGTACGTTAATCTGTGAACATTCATATAACTGATAACAGAATTTTTCATTATATTTATTTTACCTACTTTGAACAAAAAGTAATAATTAACTGATTATCTGAACAAGATAATATAAAATATGGTGTAGTATAGACATGATATTCCTTTCAATCTGATACCGTTATACGATGTGTAAATTACGAAGATTTAACTGCTGTCAGTATTCTTTTTATAGTTAGCTGTCTATAAATTACTGATTTAAAACAATGTGATCATTTTAATTGATATATTTAGTAGAAAACGTTTCATCTGAAATTACGAATGTATTTTAAAATTAATTTTCCCAATAGTTAAAACTCTGACATATATTTATACTATACAACAGATGCGAACAGTAAATAGCTTCCCAATAGTACAGCTGGTTAACACGAGATACTATATAAGAATGAAACAGCTATCCGAGGTTCCCTAGTTTTTGATCGCATCCTAATTGAGATCATTGTTTTTCTATCCTTAACAGATTACTGAATTACAAATCACACTAGAGAGAACACAGAAAGATGCAAGTGTTCGGGAAGACCGCGAGAGGTCCGCATTGAGAAAAGCTACTGAAGAGGTTAGGAGCTTTAGAAATCAATTGCAAGAAGCTTGGTTAGTTTTCGTTTCACATTATTTTATCTCACTCCTGTAATACTTAAACATTAAGTCATCCTCTTGAATTTTACTCAGACTTGTTATACGTATCAATAACTAAAAATCTCTACTCAAATGTAAACACATAAAGAAATAATTCACTTAAATAAAGCAAGTTTGTAGGTATATTATTTTACTGACGATTAAGCTATTGTGTCTAAGTTGTTAAGCATCTGAAAACTTTCACAAAATGAAATACACTGAAGTTTTGACCTATATTTTTCTCCTTTCTTTCGTCAAAATAAACGCTTTCAAATTAAAGTTTGTCGATAAGTATTACCTAATTTAAACGTTTCTACAGTCACTTCAATGTTATCAGTGAACACTTTAGCGTATATTCATTTTCATTTAAATGAATGATTTATTACAGTATCACCTACTCTTCCTTATATACGACTGTCTATAAACACATATGAGCAGGTAAAAAAGTGGGGTATTATGAATTTGTCGATCCGGTTACAAAATATATGTGTTAGCATGGCTTTATCCTCACTGAAAACAATAAAGTTGACTGTTGACAGTTACTTGAAAATCCTATGTATGATTGTGCAATGTTAAAGCTTTTCTTTCTGAACAGAATGTTTTTTTTATATAGTTACCTTACCTTTACAAAGTTTTATAGTTTTCTACGCGTACCCGTTCAATATCTATGTACCGTACTGTGAGCACTATGTCAAACGATACTAAGTTTCTAACCAAAATACTAGTTGTCAGTTCCATTCCAGTCAATTTATTGAGTATTTTTTGTTTGTAACATAATATTAATTAATTTGTGATCTCTCTTGTTTTATTCTGCGGTTGAAAAGATCAAATTTGCGTAGTTATGGAAAGAACTGTTTATTTTTTATTACTGGACTTGTTTATTTTATAATATTATCAGAGGGGGTTTTGTGAAGATTTGGTATTTTTCATAGTTGAAAGCGTGAGTCAATTGAAGCTAGACCACCAGGGAAAACCTGGAAGCACTGAACGGCCGTTTCGTCCTATTATGGGACTCCTCAGCAGTACGCATCCACCTCGCCTCGCGTATAAGTACATTTGATTTATGGAACTCATAAACATTTTAAAAAGTTTTGCGTACTTCACATGTTTCATAATTTATTGTTCTAGCTTCAGAAAAGGTGTTTAAAGTTAATTAGTTGTTTGAAAACGATCACTACTTATTTCTAGTTTATTTTGATTGCTTCCCTGTATGTCTTTTTGAATGCTTATTTGTATCTTAGTTGATAATTCCTAGTATTTTTTAAATAGGATTAAAACGTAGAAACTCATTATTTGTTAGGAACTTTCGTTATGAACTAACTTCAACAGTGAAACCATTTAAAACTACGGAACACTAGACAATTTTGTCCTGGCTTAAAACTATTTCTTAATGAATAACCATAACCCTATACAAAGTCAAAATCAAAATCTTATGGTTTTTAAGGCGAGTAAAATATTTTTTTAAAACCACAAAGTTGAAATCAAATGCTTCATATTTTAAAATTTAGTCAATTTGTGGGTTTGTGAGTGCACATACCATAACAAAGCAACTATTTAGCGCTTCTCGGTTGTCAACACTTTTTCGAACAGTCAGTATGGTTAGTAAATCTATCTTTAAACCGAACTAATCTGCTTTATCTGATCAACTAAATTCACTTTTTTTCTTCCTCAATATGTACTTGGATTATGCTTCGTCAAGGAAATTTATTTTTTCAAGAAACTGAAATGGGACGATATCCAAGATACTATTCAGAGAACTACATATAAGTGGCACCCATGTCACTCATTCGAAATATACTAAATGACAATTTAAAATCAGTATATAGTTATAAAAATGAACTGTTCTGTTCCATTTAATAATTTATACATATTTATAATATTCTGTGTTTTAAGATCAATCGTTTTATTTTTCAATAGTTCTGAACACGAAAGAGAAAACCGGGAATTACGAATGCGTATACACAGTCTTGAAAGTCAAAGAGATCAATGGACAAAAGAGGTTAGTGAACTTCAATTAAAAATCCGATTGGCTGAAGAAGTTCGAGATACTAATCGTACAGAATTAGTAGATAGTACATACCGTATTCGTGCTTGTAAGTATATAATAATCCATTTTAATACACAATTATTCATTTGATATTAAATGGTAATAACTTCAAGTTGTTTGTTTCGAAATCGTCTTTTTTAATTTTAAAATGGTTTTGGTGACACTTTTTTCCAACAACTTAACTATTTTTAAATATCAGAAGGGGGTTTTGTGGAGATTTTAACAATTTTATATAGTTTAGATCATGGGTCAATTGAAGCTAGACCACCATGGAAAACCTTCCAAGTCTAGCTTCAATTGACTCATGATCTCAACTATATTTTAAATATATTAAAATGTACTAATTAAGAAATAAAAACGAGAAAAATTGGTTCAGTGAAGAGTTCTCTTTACGGTGAATTCATTTTCAAAGTTTTAAGGTTGAAAATGTATACTTTTTTCAAAACGATATGCAATTATTCTACAATCTCCACAAATCTCACATATTAATTATAATCATGTACTCACTAGTGACCTGCCTCAGGATATAACTCCTGGAGTGTTAGTGAGGAGCCGTGGTCAATAGAGCTAAATCCGTGTCGGGTGTGGGGTAGTTATCCGCCACAGGAAATGAATGACGGTTACGCAATACCGTGAGTTGATTAAAGCTAGACATTAACACTGTCGAATGCCATCTCAGTGATCTAGAGATTAAGCGTCCACAAACAAGACTGAAGGTCCTGGGTTCGATTTCCGAGTGCGAGACCATGAATGCTTACTGCTGAGGGGTCTCATACTAAGGTGAAACAACCGTTTAATCCTCCCATGTTTTCAATGGTGACCTACCTAACGTCATTTCGTAATTTAAGCTGTAAAAATTCTACAATCTTCACAGACCCCTTACACTAATAATGATGCTTGTTAATGATAATACTGGTTTTCTAATTATGGTAGCAGATAAGGGGTAAAATAAACAAGAGAACAAAAATGTTATTTTTATCAAGTAACTGAAAATGTGAGTGTTAAGAGCTTGTATATTCATTAAAGGAATATATAAAGATTAATAACAGTGAAAAATAGGTTGCATAACATAATAAGATAAAATGTTTGAAGTTTAGATGAAATGTAATCAGAAAGAGCATGGAAACAGAAATAGGTTGGTTGGGAGTAAGAGGTCAGTTAAACAGATAGAAGGTATTTTAATATAGAAAGTATTATCTATCGAATATTGCTTGATGTTTCTTTCTCTAAACTGACTGAGTTTAAAAAAGGAATTTGTAAATTTCCCTTATGTTACCTGACTTCGATTATCTGTACTTTTATTGACAATACTTTTACAAACAAAGTGAAATGAATTACATTTTAGTTGAATAAGTTAAACAATCATTAAGATTGTAAGCAAAGATGGATAGGGACTAGCAGTGGAATCCAGGACTGTTTTGTTTTATAGACATTAACTGTAAACATAAGAGACTTATCACTTTGCAAAACATTTTTACAGTAGTAATTCAAAATACCGATTTCACTTCTGTTAATCAATATACTGTCTAATATTTTCTTCTGTTTTTATTAGTGGAAGAAACAAATGATTCTTCAAGAAGAGAATGTAATGAACTAAGTCAAAAACTTGGTGAATTAGAACGTGAAAGAAATGCTATTAATCGTTCTAATGAAGAATTAAGAAAACAATTGAAATGTGTAGAATTAGAACGTGTCGATTTAGTTCGTATGACTAATTCACTAAAAGCTAAACTACAAGGTACTGAAATGGATCGAACAAGTTCAGAGAAACGTGTAACTGACCTACAAGTCGGTTTAAAAGAGGCTACAAATTTAGCGAATGAAAGCAAACGTGAAATTGTGGAATTACGCGGTAAATTACAGAGAGTGGAATCCGAAAATGTGAAATTAACTGAAGAAATCGAAGAGTTGAAATCTCGATTAAGAGAAAGCGTGAATCAAGAAGAAAGTTTAAAACGGTTTGTTGTTTTGTTTTTAAGCATAAACGTGACTGATTCATTCATCATTATTCAATTTAGAGCAATATGGTGCACAATGAGATAAACTAACAAACTTAATTCCATAAAATCAAAGGTTTTCTTCTTGTTTTAACAAACTAAGAAAGTATACTTCAAATATTTAACACTAGATGAGTAAGCAATATACTTAAAAACACATTGGGGGTACACCAAGGCGACTTCTCCAACTACACACAGAGGAAGTCATAGTGCCTATTTTTTTATTAAACGGATTTCCATTATCGGTTATCTCTGTTATTAACAAATATTTGTTATTTAATTTACCATCACCAGCGACTAATACAATAAATAAACACTAAATTTTTAAGCCTAGATGAAATTAGTGGAGATCAAATTAAGCTTCTGGTCGAAAGATCATTTTCTTCGCATACAAATATTACCTGAACAATTTAAAAGCATCTTCATGTACTATGGATATACTATCAGAACACAAGACCTAAATCTCTAAATTGATATCCTGTAAAATCTGATGTTGACTAAGAGTTGTACGAGACCTTAGAGGCTCTTCTACACGCATACCTGAATGAATTGCGAAAAGAGAGATTAATAGTGGTTAAGCTGATTTTCATTTCCTGTTTCTACTTATATTTGCTTAATTATCGAATAATTGTTATTATACACACAACTGTATACTATGTCTCGTCACGTAGTTCCATGTGACCGCAAATCTGTATAACTCAGAGATCGAAAACAAAGTTAATATTCAGTCTAGTTTGTTAAGAGCACTTCATCTAGCTATCTGAATTACATTAGCAAAGGAAATTTCCGTGAAACCTCTATTATGTAAAACATAGTAAAACACATATCGGTTACTATTAAAGTACGATATTTATAGATACATCTTGGTAAAATGCACCCAATAATTATTTTTATTCGCTTCTTCACGTGACAGTTTGCACTTTTCTGAATAATATGACATAAAACACAATAAACTCACGAGGTTTATAAATACCAGTGGGTTTATTCATATTATTCCAGAACTCGTCACTGTTGTTCAACTTTGAATATTCTGTAAATAAATTAGTATAAAATAACATCTTAATTAATTACCTACTTACTTACGCCTGTTACCCCCATTGGAGCACAGGCTGCCGACCAGCATTCTCCAGTTCACTCTGTCCTGAGCCTTTCTTTCTAGTTCTATCCAATTGTTGTTCATTCTTCTCATGTCTGTCTCCATTTCTCGGCGTAATGTGTTCTTTGGTCTCCCTCTTTTCCTTTGGCCTTCAGAGTTCCATGTGAGGACTTGCCTTGTGATGCAGTTGGGTGCTTTCATCAATGTGTGTCCTATCCACTTCCGGTGCTTCCTTCTGATTTCTTTCTCAGCTAAAATCTGGTATGTTCTCTCCCAAAATAGGTTGTTGCTGATGGTGTCTGGTCAACGGATCCGAATTATCTTGTGCAGACAACTGTTAGTAAACATCTGTAACTTCTGGATGATGGCTTTCGCAGTTCTCCAGGTTTCCGCCCCATACAGTAGAAGTGTCTTTACATTTGTATTGAAAATTCTGATCCTCGTGTTGGTTGACAATTGTTTTGAGTTCCAGATGTTCTTTAGTTGTAAATATGCTGCTCTTACTTTAATGACATATTTCAGTGGTCTAAATTAGAATTTTAGTAAATGAACTAATAAATCTAACATCATCAGGTTCTGTAGTTTAGCGTTTAAAAGATTTTACTTCCATTTGTAAGTCACAAGTTCCAATCATACTAAATCTAATTCGGTTCGGGCAACCAAATAGTATTGTGGTGTGCACTACGTATATGAATAGACATAAGTAGTATGTAGCAGGAATCGGAAATAGAATGCTTACCAGCGGAAGAGTGAAATAAAGAGAAGACAAAGGAAAACGAAGGGCAATCGGAATAACAGGATTAGAAGAATGATGAAGTATGCAAAGGATAACTGAAGGAAGATATTTTCAAATGATGTATTAAATGTATGACTTTCTTATTTTGAAAAGCTAGTGTTTGATTGTGCATAAATAAATTGGTTACCGTACCTGAGTTCTCGTTCACTACACTATCACTACCCTTTATAAAATAAAAGTATGATTTACAGCTGAGTATATTAAAATTTACTTGGTAGATAAGTCACTCAAAAAATAATATTTATGCCAGTTTCTATTTATGAAAATGAAAATAGGCAATAAAATCACATTGGTAATTGATCCTGTCTTACGCAAATAAAGAATATACTCGTGAACCGCATCAATAAGCTTTTTGGAATTACCTTTTTTTTCTTTCATATAACAGTGAGAAAGTTTCACTAAAACAAAAACTATTGGAAATTGAATCAGCAAAATCAACATTGCAATCTGAATTGACTGATTTAAATCATCAAATGTCTGAATTAGAAGAAATACTTCGTTCAAGGGAAAGAACAGCAAATCAAGCTGCAGAAGATTGGCAAAAAGATTATCAACGTTTAGTTGAATCAAGGAAGAGCTTGCAGTCGAAAGTATGTCATGGTTAAATTTGATATTTCTATAGTCAATGTATTATATTAATTAGATAAATTAAAATAAACAGGATTAAGATACGGTTGATCAACATGAAATCTCCATGGATGGTTTCGGGTGTTTGAGCAGTTACTAGTAATATTTATATTTTGAATTGCGGAACGTACAGTGTTTGTTTGTAATTTTAGTCGACATTGTTCACCATTGTAGAACAAGATAACAACAAATATAGTACGCTATATTGTGTGACATTTTAGTGACTACAAAAGATTTCACCACCAGTAAGACTAGAAACTTACATTACTGTCCATCTAATAACCTATTCTCACCTTAAATTAGGTTGATGCTCAAATACGCTGGTGGCTATCTTTATGGACTGTATGCTTCATCTTATTTGATAGGTATCAATTCTAAGTGGTTTCGTGTATGCCATTCTAAATTATTCAAAGCTATATAACACGATAGCAAAATTTCTGTCAAACATTCAGTTCTAAATGTAATTAAATACATTATCAAATCGGTTACAATAGAGTTTACACTACATATACTGGCAAGGAATTTTTCGCATCATGTATATATTTATCTAAGTTACTATTTATGAAACTACGGTAAAAAATAATAATATATATTTCACTTCACATTCTGTAAGCTATTCGATTTCCATTCACTTATTTGAAGAGCCATATGTTAAAAGTATTATTAATGTACTTACTTACTTTACTGACGCTTGCTACCCCTCGTGGAGGAGCATAGGCCGCCCACCAGTTCTGGTTGGCGTTTCTTCAGCGAGTTAGTTTTCTACAGGATGGAGTGGCTAACCCTATGCCCAACCCTCCTCCTTCACCCGGGCTTGGGACCGGCAGTAACTCTATTAGAGCCACAGGCGGAGTTATTATTATTGTATAAACATAAAATAATGTCGATTTGCCTTTTTCGTATTGGTGACACTTTATTTCGAACAATCGAAACTTAAATTACCTAAATATATTTACTCATTACAATTATGAACTTGTTATTAATTCCAACATATGGAATGTGGCTAGCAGTGTAATCCAGAATGCTCATTCCGTTCTATTTGGCATTCGTCAGCTAGGTGTACTTACATCACAAAGTTATTCATTCCAGGATTAAAATTTATTACTTTTAGCTCTAAGCAACAACGTTTTATCTACTACCAGCCGACTTTTACCTATTGGATATAAACTTGTGAAATAATGACTATGTCAAGGAGATTCCAACAGGATACTCATCCCAACTAAGGTTGATCAACATGCAGTTAAAATATCAACAACGGGATAATCAAATGCATTACAAATTTATATAGTTGAATTAAATTCTCACAGTAAATAACATAGACTTTTTTTCAGGGAATGAAATAAAAACCTCTTTTATAGCTCATTTGATATTCTACTCTATTTATTGATAAAAACTCTGATCAGTTAATTTATCGGTTGACTATTCCATAAAATAATAAATACAAAATTCAGTAAGATGGTATCTTGGAGACTTTTACATATTTGATGACAAATTTTATCATAAAGTGACACCATCAAACGGACGCTTTAAAAACTCATTGATTTCCCAGATGATGATAGTCATACATTGTGTCAATTGTCCTAAGTTATATCCAATAAAGTCTTTAAGGATACTGGTCTTATAAATAAAGGTAGAACTAAACTTCTTAGATGGAAGCCCATAAAAATTGCATGACTTCACGTCACATAAAAAGAACTGATAATTTACTAACTTAGTATAACCTATCAAGTTTATGTGCATTGCATGCATTTAAAGTCTTAAGCGATTATATGTAAATTTCGGGTTATTTTTAATTTTACTCGTCACTATTTCAGTTGGACAATTCAAATATAGTTATCAGTGAACTTCGAACATTATTAGCTGAATCACAAACATGTATTAAAGGATTGGAATCAGAATTGAATGAAACATTGACTACACGTCAAGAAGCTGAGGCACGTTTATCAGCAATACATAGTATATTAAGACGTTTAATTGGTTTTCGTCAATCTCAATATACTACTCAATTACAAAATATGAATAAACAACAACAAAGACAACAAGTGAATGATAATTTCGACTCTAGTTTAGCTGAGCACATAGATGAACTGGACAAAACACATGATGTTCATTCACAATGGGACTATGATGGTTATATGAAGAATACTTCTGGAATAGATTCATTTGAACAGCAAATCGATGGTTTTAATGATTCAGATTCTAAAAAATTAAAAATGATGGCTGAACAAGTATTAAATAGTCAACAAGATATAAAACCTGATGTATCATATACATTTAGAAGTGAACAATTCCCCAAACCACGTGTTCGTGGTCGACGCCGATATGAAGCTTATACTAATTCCGATCCAGAATGTACCCAACAAAAATCTTCAAGGCGAGCTAAATCGGCTTCACCAACAAAAGGTATGCTTCGTTGAAAATAAATTTACTTACATAAGTCCAAAACTTAATTATGGACTTAAGAGTTTATGAGTGCCCTGAAATCTTAAATATTAGGTATTGCACATATACCACTTCAATAAGTCTTATTTGGTAAATAAATTACAATCATTTCCAATAATTAAACAAACTTTTGGAAACTACCTTTTAGGCAACACAATTATTTAACCAACAAAACAAGTATAGATTCTATGCACTGTGACATGACGATAAGAAGTGTGCCAGAATACTTTAAGTCTCAGATAATTTGTCAGTCAGTAAAATTTGATCTCTTTACATTCACAATTAGCTAAATTTAAAATAATTCATATTTGTGTATCATGTGTGTGAAGTATTTTATATGTAAATGTTTTATTGATAGAGTAGTCAGATTTTGACGAAGTCTTTTCTGTTCTGACATAATTTTAGTTAAGGTTTGTGGACTAGCGTTACCTTAACCAGTCAAAGAATATATTCTGCAGATAGTTTGATACGATTAACTATGAGTCCTTGAATAAGTCTTCGCGTTGGTTGGCACTTATCAGCAAAGGTAGCTTTTAATCATGGGGAAACACATTTCTTCATATATTCATACTCGCGTAACTCAAATACAATAATAGTAAGATATATCAGCTGCAGATTCCCCCCCCCAAAGGGGTGAGTTTACTTTATGATTCTCCAACGAGTGGTAATCAATATTAAATACCCTAGTCCTAAATACTGACCAAATTCAATAGATCAGGTGGCTACTAAGTTAACTGAATCGACATCAGATCACAATTTACTTCCAATTATGTGTGATCCAACTGAGATACCATTTAAGGTATGGATCATATAAATTAAGATATATCATTTTACATGAAAATAAAGTTTGTAAACAGATGCAATAAAATCGCATAACCATTAAAAGGTGAAACGCTTAATAGACAGAGAAGTCTTACTTGTTAAAAGCATTTTATTTTATATTAATGTAACAAGGGAATCTATTTCGAAATCAGATTACAGTCGATAGAAGTCAAGATAGAGGAAAATTTTATTGCTGTGTTCAATTATCTCACAATAACCTTGTTTCCAGGTAATGTTTTTGATATATATTCAAATTGAAAGAAACTTAATTTTCGTATTTGTCCACAGGTTGAAACACGCTGCTTGTGGTGAAGTAACTTTATTTATTGGGACATTCTAAAGTAAAAATAAACTGTATATATTTTGATTTGTACTGACTACCTAATGAAGTGTGGCGCATTTACAACTGGTGCCCCTTTGTACCAATATTTATGTGTTCAAATAAATAAATAAACTTAATGAAACGTGTGTCATGTGTCTTCCATTACAGTAAACAGGTACGATGGATTCGCCCTACGATCAACATCTACTGAAAGAGCTAATCAACAGAGATTAATTGATAGTACATTTTATTCAGGTGATGAAAATGGATTCTCATTCCATCCTGATTATTTAACACATTTATCTGATTGGTCTTATAAATGGTTAGATACTATACGTTATCATATGAACAGTTATAGAACACATGCTTTGCCAGGTTCCAATTTAGATCCAGGTGCTGTACGTTTAGCACTAAGACGATTTTTACGTCATCTTGTAAAAATTGAACGTGAACGAGATGATTTTGATATAAAAGCAAAATTGAATGAAGAAAAAGTTGTAGAATACAGTCGACAATTAAATGAACGTGAAGAACAATTGAATGAAATGAAAACAAATGTTAATGATATGGAGAAAGGTATGTTTAAATAATATGCTAAATTAATCACTGATTTAATCAGATAAACTTCATGTAAGTTGTAGAAGTTTATTTCTTTATGCCTGACTCCAATAAATAAGTTACAGCTATGTGATGAGTAAGATAAGAAATACACACACACACGCTTATATAAAAACAGTCAAGGTTGATAAGCGAATAATTTAACAAGGTCAAAATACGATTCAAGAGGAATGAATAGATTGGTCTGTCCGAAAGCTAGAATAAGCTATGTGGGCTTGACATAGTAACCATCACTACAAAGTAGACTAAAAACTAATTTTCTTAGATCATTTCTTCCTGGCATAAAAGTCAATTGTTGAAATTAGGTTTAACGAAAAATTAACATTCAAATATAATTTTATAGATTTTCAAATCAGATGAAAACTACATTCGCTTTCTCATATCTTAACCAATCCAATCTAATTTGTGTTATCAGTTAAATAGATTATTTCTTATAAAAATCTGATACTGATCAAGTGTTGATCCGTAGCATGTGAATAAAATAATTATCAGAAGAGTGTTTTGTGGAGATTTGAGTAATTTTATATAGTTGAGATCATGAGTCAATTGAAGCTGGACCACCATGGAAAACCTGAAAGCACTGGACGGCCGTTTCATCTTATTGTGTGACTCCTCAGAAGTGTTCATCCACGCCCCCACCTTGCGTGATCCGAATCCAGGACCTACCAGTCTCGCTCTAAGGAGTCCCACAATAGGACGAAACGGCCGTCCAGTGATTCCAGGCTTTCCATGGTGGTCTAGCTTCAATTGACTCATGATCTCAACTATATAAAATAAAATAATTGTCAATAAATAATCAATCTTATCAAATAGTTTATTATTTATCAAAACATGAGGACGAATGATAATAATTACCACTCTATCTTAACTCAAATCTTCATACAACAAAAGAACTAAACAGCCATTACTGTTGTTATTAAGAAAAAAGATAGTTTGTACAAAATCATAAAAGTTTTATACTTAGCTAACATTATGTATCCGGGGCATTTAAGAACATTTGTTTATTCTTTTTATGTATGTATCATTTTAATTTCAATTAACTTAATAAAAACTACGAATTTCAGTAGTATATATGGTAATGTTCAATGAAATTCAGTAGTTTTAAATTATTTGTTGCTTTACAACTTAACATATCTATTCTGAGTAAATGCAAAATATGCCATTTCGTCAGTTTTCCTACTCAGACTTAATGCTTCATATTTAAAAAGTGTCTAGATTTTTTGATAATAATGACTAGAAAGTAGTATCTTCATCCTCAATGAGAACTCACGTCATAATTGGAATTGGAATTTATATAATTTCGACTAGTTTCACTTAAATACCTTAATCTATAGTACAGTACACTGACGTGCAAATCCTATCAACACACCTTTCATTGTAAGTAAGCTTTCGAACTTTATATTAGTTAGTATCTGACTGTAAGTTTATTCACATCTAATGTAACTTTATCACACACATTATCAGCACATGTTAATTTTTTCAACCCCGAAATTTCTTACAGTTTTGTTTTGACGCTCTCTAACAATTAATTGACAACTGAATAGTGAATGGCATTATATTTGTCTAGTATTTTAGTCCTGATTGAATCCTATCGGTCAAGTTAAAATGCGCTTACTAGTCCAAGTGGCTCGATATCGTGAGCACAATATTGAGGTGTTTGGTGGCTGAAGGTAGTTGGTAGGATACCCTAAACCTGAATTTCGTGCTTGTTGACACTCGTCGGCAAGCTGTACCTTTAATTTTGAAGGATCTGATGTACTTCACCCAATTTTCCTGTCTGAGACGTCACCAACGAGTTATTTGGGCCTTTTCCTTCTAATTACCTCCGGCTGCCAGAGTTCCCAACGTAGTGCTTTCTAATACATCCATACTTTTTCAAAACTATTAGTTAACAAAAAATTCAAGTCTTATACTAATTATCCTTATCAGTACTACCAAAATATTAGCTATAACCCAGATTTAAAGTAACAGATTCACTGTAAAAAAATATTATATATTTAGAACTAGAGTTTACAAATCAATGTTACCTCAAAACAGGTAATTTTGTACCAGTTATTAAGGAAATTTAATCTTCATTTTTCTCTCCCTTTCACTTCTTCGTCAATAAATATATTTTTTTTTTAAAACAAATGAATGTAGGAAAATTAGAAATTATGGAACAGTTAAATAAAATGAAAAATACAATTACAGAACATGAAAATGAAATATCTAAACGTGAATATGAATATACAACATTACATAATCAAATCAAAAGTTTAGAACAACAATTAAGTACATGTGAAACTGAGAAAAATCAATTACAGGTAAGAATATAAATTATTTGTTAATATAACTTTAACAATAAATAGTTATTCGATTTTTACAGTTGAATTCATATGTCGATCTAAGCTAGACCACCAATGAAAACCTGGAAGCACTGGACGCGTGCATGATCGTGGATTCGCACTGTAGAGGAATCCCATACTAGGACGAAATGGCCGTCCAATGCTTCCAGGTTTTCAGGGGTAGTTTTAGCTTAGATTGACTCATGAATTCGACTGTTAAAATTATTACAATCTGCACAAATCCCCATTCTGATAGTTATTGGATTATCACGATTTTACCACTATTCAATCGAAATCAATGAAAAATAGTATTTTCAATATAAATAATGGGTTTACTTTACAGAGTGATATTTTCTAGGTAGTTTTTCTATGCTGAGTGTTATACTTGAAAATTAAAGGAATTATCATACAGAAAATCGTTGTTTATTGACAGGAGAAAATTCTCTGAAATTTATAGGTGTCTAAGAAATTATCTGATTTGAGATAACTGTAATGACGGTAACAATTTCTAATTTATCCTTGATGACGCAAGTGACTTTATGTTCCAAACAATTCTGTAAATGTAAATCCTTTTGGAGATGGATTGGAATAACCCTTTGTTGACATTCTGACTGAAGTTTGAAGTGAACAGTACTGGGTTCGAGCCCCGGGAGGACTACATCAATGAATTTCCGTAGCATAACTATTATTAAATTTACTAACAGTTAACTTATAAATATTCATACTCTTTCCTGAAGTATTTTATCAATATTGCTTACTTCAGTGTCTATTTAGTATCTACAATCGATTTTTAATCGTTCACTCTCCATTCTCGATTAGTAGATCCTAATTCTTCAAATATTTTGTCTGAAATCCACTGAATAACTTTTGAATCTACCTAGATCAAGATACTGACAGCAATTTCTTATCACTATCGCTCGGTCTAACTTGTGATTGACTACAATCCATAGTCTATGTACATTTTTGCTCGTGTTAAAGCGATTAAATATGTTTTCTTTGTATACACAAATTGGTATATGATGCTTCGATAACTTAATATAATATCACTGTTCTTTGTGTAACATCCTTAAAAATTGTTCTATACTGCCAGTTTTGAGAGAAAGGTTTTAAGTAATTGTACAAGACAAATAATATTTTTATGACCTAATTTTGTCGACACATTATACAATCTCACCTATATATTGACAAAGGATATAACTAAATGACATTATGTGTTCTAATAATATAAAGTCTTCATTACTAAAGTGTGGTGTTGAGACAGTAACTCTTCTGCATATTTTGAATGACTGAGCTGAAATTAATGTATGTTGTAACAGCCTGCTTTATATTGTATAGTACGACATAAAAATAAAACTCGAATTCGTGACTGAAGCTTAGAATATGATACGAGTTATTAGTAAATGATTGATATACAATTCCATCTTTGGTATGATCAGTCGTAGCCTTATGCTGAAATGCTGCACATTTCAAGATAAATTTCCTAAAAACTTAAGGTATAGCCTACTGAAGAACTTCAGTCAAGTGTAAACATTTTTAAAATAATTGAGGTTCTCAAACATTCAACGTCAAACGGAGTATTTATTGTGTACATAAATATTCCTAAAATCATACTCAAAGCAAATTTAGTATTTAATAAACTTACAGTCTAAAATATGAGTTTCACAATTAAATGAACTACTGCCAAAATGTTTTGTTAGATCATCTTTCACAAAAATGATATGTCTACTACCTACCATAATCTATTTTAAATAACAAAGAAGGAATTTAATAGAACTAATAGGCTTCATATTGGACAAGTTTGCATATAGTCAAATTCTAATAGTCTAGACAATTCTTTCTAAAATGAATCATTCTAAGTACAACACCTAACTAGCTCATCGTTTGACAAAAAAACATCACGTATTTAAACAATGTTAACATTTCTTATAGTTTCCTCTTAACTTTTGGAGTAGATCCAACCTACTCATGTTAATCAGTATAATATTACAAGTAGTAGATATGATTCGAATTTTGTTGCGTTTGTTTCCCAAAAAATGTATTTAATCAGTATAAAGGAATTACTTTATTCGCCCCCAAATGCCCTGGTACGGCCGAGAGTGGGGAGAGTCCGCTCTCTCTCTCCAAATGCTCTCACATGGCCACGCATATATTGCCTCTGCCAAGGAAATCCTACTCACTGCCTTCTCGTGCCATCACTGTTGTTTACGAAATTGAGAGGACGAAAAGCGAATGTCCGGCGCTTTAACCGGGTTGGTGGACATGGGAAGACCACCTAGAGGAGTTGGAAAACCCTGATTCCAAACCAATGGTGCACATGAACTTCAGTATCCTGAGGGAACGAATGGCGTATGAATCAGTCGTTGGTCGCCGGCTACTATGGGACTGCATCTCCTAACGATGCTCCACTGCCTTGTGGATCAGATCTTTAGGTCAAAGGCTCCGGGTGTGGTCCCCTAAGAACACCACCTGTTTTGGTTTAGGTACCCGGGTAGTATCACAGCCCTCACAAAAATCAAATGAGGTTTGTGTGGCGCATATGTATCTGGTGCCCCTTTGTACCAATATTTATGTGTTTAAATAATAATAATGATAAATATTATTAGTGCAAATAAAACTGTGCTACTACAGACCAACAATTCTGTCAATATTCTTTTTGCAAAAAACCTAGAACATCTGAATAGTATCTTTGTTCGTTCAGCAAGTACAATATTTTTATAATGCTCTCAATCTTATTTAAGCCATAATACGTTTTAAAAGTATTATCTATGACATTTATTCAGCGTCTAACATCTTCATATTCGATAAATTAAGTAGAATTGAAATCTAGTTAGTAACTAGGTATCTAACAGAAGTTAGAACACTTAAAAACTAATAATCTAGAACTGTTTGACTTAAAATTGATCACAACCAATGCGTTTTTAAAAATATGGCTATCTTTTTATAATTTCCAGATACGTCTAGAAAAGTCTAGAGCCGCAGAAATTAAGTTGGAAGAAAATAGACGAGAATTATTGCATTCACTAGAGGAAGCAGAAACACGTTATACACAAGCTGAAATCGTTCGACGTCAACTGGAAGGTGAACTTCAACGGTGTCAAACTATACTAAGCGAACTAGAAAGTGATAAAGAGGTGAGTACTTCAAATAATGTATGAACAGTGATTTTGCTGTAAAACAAACAGTTATCGTCGAATCGTTTAAATAACTACAAAGCTTCAGAAAATGTGTTGAAGTCTATAAGTATAGAACTTCCTGTATTCCTGTCACGAAATTCGCTTGCAGTCCTCATATAACAGTTTAGCGACCCTGCCATCTCCTGTATAACCCTAACCAACGGTTATTAACTATTGGCTGGCGCTGTTTAAGGATACGGTCTAACCAAAGTCAACCTGCAAAGTGAAATTTCAAAGTTAACAATCTTCTAAACACCTGATCACAACAATCATCATCTGATTACCAGTAACCGATTTTGCTAGGTAATTCCCGAAGTTCTAGTGAAAATTCATGACCAGTTTAGTTCAATTACGTCAGATGTGAAATAAATACCACAAATTGCAATGGATGATGATTGGAGGATATGGCAAGTTGATTGAAATGTAAACCGTTGGATGTCAAATAGTAATCTAAAAAATAAATTGTCGACACGGGGCCTAAAGAACCCTCAAGTGGTTGTGTTTACGCACTCCTGAAGAGTACGATACCAAAATGAGGCAACTGTCCTGGTCTTCAATGATTGTCTAAGAAAAACCAATCTGTGATATGAAACTTAGATTCCTAATGGTGTGCTAAAAATTAAATATTAAAAACCTAAGTGCACTGTAAATTAATTTTCTCAAGTCTTTTCATCTGCACTAAATGCACATGTATTTGAGACACATAGATCAGTTTGTGGGTTTATTATTACAAAAAAATAGGCAATGATACTGTATTTCCAGCTTTCTGATTTTCCATATATTTCAAATAATCAGAAGGGGTTTTGTGGAGATTTCAGTATTTTTCATAGTTGAAATCATGAGTCAATTGAAGTTAGACCACCATGGAAAACCTGGAATCACTGGACGGCCGTTTCGTACTATTATGGGACTCCTCAGCAGTGCGCATCCACGATCCCGCACTCGCGAGATTCGAACCCAGGACCTACCAGTCTCGCGCCAGAGCACTTAACCCCTAGACCACTGAGCCGGTATCCAATGGTGTTAATGTCTAACTTCAACCAATCCACGAAGTTTGAGCAACCATTCACCAATTGTCTTCAGTGAGTTGCTATCTCACAACAGATGTGGTTGAACTCCACTGGTCACTGCTTCCCACTAGAACTCCAGGACATGTATCTTGATTTCAACTATGAAAAATATTTCAAATAACTAGTTTTAATTTTAATTCAAGTTACCACCGAAACATAAACATTTATAATCAAAGTCTATATTATAATGAAATTCTACACCAACGTTTACTTGTATAAACTTGATATTTACTGGTTATTTTCATCATTAAAATATTATGGAACAAATCTAACTATGAAACAATGGTAAACGAGTGCACTAATAATACACAAGACCTATAGAAGTATAGAATCGTGTATTGATAGAAAAATTTAGAAATACATTTTTGAATATATAAATGATATTAAATGGTAGATTGGTGACTTGGATCACCTTTTAGCTGTTTAGTTAACTTGTTTGAGACCCACACTACCTAATTTTATCTGATTAAACAAACACCAACCTCGATCTTAATACGAGAGATTTAATCTGCATATACACTCAAGCTTGAATATTGATACTCTGGACGAATCCAGATATAATGTGTTTATGTGTACATAATAGCCGAAGGCCAAATGTTAGGTGAGAGACGTTAAAAGAAGTGCGCTATTGGTCAAAACCATTTATGCAACTCGTTAGGACTTGGCTTGGACAAATATGTGTATGTACCAATGGGTCAAGTACATAAATTCACTTGGTTAGCCAATACAGCCACTCAATTATTCACTACCTTGAGGTTACTAGTAGCGTGTATAATCAGTATCAGGATCGAATAGCAGTACGATATAATAAATATACGTGGTTAATCTTAAAGTCAATGTTTGTTGATCGTGCACGTAAATAACATCTCCAGTCATTCACAGTCACTTCCACTAAATCTAAATGCTGAAACACTAATTTTTTCCACTCTTCTCACATCAGAATTTACAATCCCGTTTAAATGTGACTGGACGTCAGGGTACCGAAATGGAAATAAAAATATACAATCTTCAAATTGAATTAGAAAGAGCTACAAATGCTTTAGATCAAACAACTTTGTGTGTAGCTGAGCTGCGTGATCAACTAGCACGCGAAAAACTGGCTTATGCAAATTTACAACAAGAATTAACTAGAACACAAGAACACATGGAAGCATCACAGAAACGCGAACTGAATGCAGAACAAGAAAAACGCTTATTACAGGTACAACAATACAGTTTTTAGCCTATTTGAGTGTGCTAATATCAATCATAAATGAAAACATAATATTATAATTAGCATTTGAAAACATCCGGTCACACAAACTGTCATTTAATTCAATAGCACTTACGACCGCTACTCCAACCCATGAAACTTCGTAGAATTGTGAAGAATTTTTCCCTGTGTTTTCTAGAGACACTTTACTGATGGGTGTCATCATGTTTAAGACCCACAATAATGTATGATTACCGAATGAGTAGTGTTTAAATCGTTCGGTTACAGTAATGACTGATGATTTCAACATGGAACAGTAACTTTCCGTTCTGAACAAACTATACATCACTGATAAACTATAACACTTTTAATTGACTAAAAAAATGATCTGTTAAACTAAATAAATTCAAATCATCAGCACTTATCCAGACGATTTGGACAGACTTTTCATTTTAAATACATTGAGACCACCAAACTTATGTTAGTATTTGGTAAATGAAACCTAGAATCGCTTATGATCACTCTGTTGCATATCTTCATATTCTGGAGAGGATACATAAAGCCAGTATCTATTATTTCACAGTCACGATATCAATGGCCACTTCTTGTTCAGTAGCTATTAACTACTATTAGAACATATAATTCCTCGTCTTTGGTTATATTACTAGGTAGACTTGTTCAGGTAAAATTGAAATTTCAGTTTCTCATACACAAGTGAGGATACTGCTATTGATTGTAAATCGATGTTATTACCTATCCAATGGTATATTGTCATTCTCGTTCGATGAGTACCGAAACTTAATAACAACTCAAGACTGGTACACTAAGTTATTTAAGGTTGGAAATCTTTTTGATAACTAAACTTGATTGACCAAAAAGAAAACAGATTTTAGTTAACAGGACTTTAGCTGTTAGATTTTCTAGCTCTTTGAATAGTTGCATAGGTTTTCGTTTTGTTGTGTGGTTAGTAATCTATGTAACATAGCTCATAAGTGAAACTTCCGAATCGTCCGCCAATTCGTCAACGGCAAATTCTTTACAAAGAAGTATTCATCTTCATCTTTTTCATATTAGAATGAAATGAGTAATTCTAGTTGAATACTTAACGTTTGAATGTTTCCCTCTTGGAGTGTACTTCATACAACACAGTGATTACCAGAATAATTTTAGATGGTGACCTGGTTCGACTTATAAATGCCAGTGATTTTATACATCAGCAACTCATTGAGGACTTTTAATGAAATAGATTGACCACAATATTTTAATTATTTAAAAGATTACCACCATATTAAACAAAGATGTGTGAGAACATCTTTCTATACTGATAGGAATGTTCATACCCGTGCAGGATAGTATTCAGTAGCGATATTCCATAAATTTCATCTAAATGAACTACAATATTTGATCAAGAAAAATGAAGCTTGGAAAGAAGCAGAACAACTCAAAATCGAGACTGTTTTTTCCTTTTTCTCTACACTTACTTAAATGTAAACCGTACTAATATGTACGTTCATTAACTTGCCTATTTAATTTAGGAACGTTTGGATAACAATAAGAACTTATTAAATGATACTAAAGTTCAATTACATGAAATGATGGAACGTGTACAAAAACTACAAATGGAAACAGCAGATGCAGCTGCCAAACGTTCTGAAGTAGAAATACAACTAAAGCAATTAGAAAGATTGTCAACAGAATGTCAACATACTAATAATGAATTGCAAATGAAGATCAATAATATACAGGGTGAGAGAAAGTAAAACTTTTAAAACTTCATTTATACAATAATTGGAAAGGATATAACTACACTATGGGTTCGAGTTAGCTATTATGTTAAAGAAGACTTTTTGATTTTGAAACTGTTTTTCAGTCAAAATGAGAAATTTTGTAGAACTTGAAAATGATTTTCTAGAGAACCAATCAAACTATCAGCGGTGTGATAGTCTTAAGAAATCTATTATTCTTTAAAGACTTACAGTTCAATCCGATTATTATTACTACTAATAGTAGTAGTATTATCAAAAAAACGTCGCTAAAAAATCTTAATTATTTGAAAGAGAACAGGTTACTTTTTGGATCGTTTGAATGCGAAAACACTTCTAAAAAATCCACTGAAAAGTTGTGGAACAACGATATGGGAAATCTGTGCATAAAAATAATGACATATTTTAACATTCCTATGCTCCCCTTCGCCTATTATTCAGTAAATCACTTACGAAGTAGTATGATCATATATATATATATATATATATATATATATATATATATATGTATATATGTTACTACACTATTAATTCCTACCTATGATGGTAAAAAAATTTCTGACTAACTATGAGCATGCTAGGCAGTCTACAAAAGTATTTTACAAGGCTATTTACGTTATTTATTGGCTCTCATAAACAAACCAGTATACTCTACTTAAATAGATGAATATCCTCCTGGTTAAACAATAAAGAAAGCCATCACATATTTGCTTTGAAAACATATACCGTATAACTTCTCCATAAGAATAACCGAAATGAAACTATAACAGAAATTACTACTGTCAAATAAGCTAAAAGTATTTTAACTTGTATAAATCCTTGGATCAAAAAAATATAATTGAATGCAAGTGTTATCTCCTTGATCTGTCTACCCACTTTAGTGCCGAGTGTAGCTTGTCTAATGTAGGTTAAAACCGTGACGCGATAGGCTGACTGGCTTAACCTTGAGGCTAGTATGCGTGAGTTTGAAGTGGGGGTAGAGAGACCAAAACTATTCTATGCATGATTGGCTGACAAGCACACACGAGAGAGAAGACAAGACAACTGGAACACTACTCGTTTTATTCCAATCCCGATCTGGTACCCGAATTCCGAATTCAGATTAGTGTAAAAAGGTAAATGAATAAGTAGATAACTAACCTAACCACAACGTACAATAATTAAGAAAATACAATTGTCCATAACTGGGGGATTAGAGTAGAAAATAGAGTACAAAGGGTTACGCCTAAATTACAATAGCTTTGGAACAGAAAAGGCTATGGCAGTGAATCATACATCAAACGAAAGCTCATGATCTGTAGAATAGACTAGGGGCAAGCTTCGAATTAAATGAAATAACGTCCCCAAAAATAGCTTCCGTAGTTTGTTAAGACTTCTTGTTTCGCTGTTCACATCAGTAAGCATATGTTATTAATCTAAAATTGAGATTAAAACATTCTTTGCATACAACAGTTATAAACCCAATACTGATTTTTTTTTATGTATACAGCTAATCTTTAAAATGATTATTTCATTTGACCGACTTATTTCTAGTAGATATATATTTATATTTCAGTTGAAAATGCTAATCTAACTGAAAAAAATGCAAACTTATTAAGAAGTATGAATGATGCAGGAATACAAAAACATGAAATTGATTGTGAATTAACACGGGTAAGAAAAGAACAAATTCAATGGAAGAAAATGGCAGAAAAAGTAAGTTTTAAAGTAATGAATATTTGTTTTAGTTACCATCAAATTTGTACACTGTTTCTTGTGTCCTTGAATGTTTGATGATACTGTAAATATCACTCAAGTGAGTTACCCCATAATAATCAAGTCTATATGAATATTCGTCAATATTTGAACGAATAGTTTGATAGAAAACACTTCAGAAAGGGTTTGGAGCGCGTAAAGAAAGATTGACAATAGAAACGCTGTAGATATGGGCTAATCAAAACAGCCTGAACAGAAAAGATGAAACACAACTAGCTACTCTTTGGACAAATGCTTATTAACACGTAATTCATACTTTATCTACCCTGTCTATATAACCCATAGTTTTATTCCAACCAAAAGACATAAATTTGAACGTTTTAAAATCACGTTTCTCATTGTACAAACACTTCAACGTTTTAGAACACTTTCCAATTGTACTGATATTATTAATACACAGAATGTCTTTGATAGTAGAAAGAGACATCATCGATTCACTTAGTTGTAATTACTAATAACATAAAAGTACATATACACACACATTTATTATTTCCACATTGTGGACCTATCATATTATTTACGTCTAACTAACTCATAATTTCCTAAATAAACTTTAAGTGCAGATTTGTTTGTTAAAGATTACAAATTCATTAATAGTCTTGATTTTGATAAGTACCCTGAAGAATTCCAAACAAAATTTCTGGATGAAACGTTGAAATTCCTTAAATTTTAATCGCTGAGATTGTTTTAAATATAGTACATATACATATAAGTCAACAGTTTAGTTGAAAATAACTTTCACCTACATGAAGTTCAGTTGATTCAATGAAGAACTTTGTCGTTTATATTATTTTATGCTAAGCTGTAGTCTAAAATCTTTATCAATGTTTTGAGTACTGTAGATATAAATTAGAAAAATTAACTTCAGTTGAACAACTTAGTGAGACATTTTTGAATTACAATATCAAGTATTATTTTACTAACATGCACTGCTAGAGCGAAGTTTAGATTTAATTTGTTATTCAGAATCTAAGCCTGAACTACACCCAATCTTTCCATTCATGTCAGATTTTAAAAGTTACAACCATATATATAATATATATATATATATACTACTTTCAATCAATGACTAAGACTACTAACAGATTTCGTTTACCTTCTTCATCTTCCAGTCTCTAATTTTAAAATTTTCTCTTCTTCAGTAGACTGGTTTCCAAAAACTCATTTGTTTAAATCAGCCACTTAATAAAGTTCACTTTTTCTAAGCATATCAGGGAAATTATTTGTTATTCGTGTGCTATAAACATTTACCCAAGTTCATTGCTATCTGATATCAATAATTAGTGTTATCATACACAAAAAGAAATCCTTAAATGCTAGGCGCTAACCAAACTGATCAATTGTAGCCCTAAACATCAATGGGAAGACTCAGACAAACAATATGAAATGAATCAATATACTATTCGTCAATAATTATCTGATATCTGACAGAGTTCTCTGAATAGTATTTATTTATGATATTATTTGTTGGAATTAAGTTTTGCTTATGAAGTTAAAGCTCCAATAAAGCCTAAAATCAGTATTCATTAGACGGATATTAGTTATTTTTTTCCTTTCTTATATTTTAAGGATCAGATCACTTTATTAAAATCAAGAAAATAATTCACGTATAAATATTTTTGGAGAATTTTATTTAGATAATATTAGAACTAATTCCATAATTATTCACTTTTTTTCTCTGTCAACAAATTCAGATGGAAAGAGAACGTACAAAAGAACAAGAATTAAATAATACATTACGTAATGAAAATTCCGTATTGATGACAACTATTCGTGGACTAGAAGAAGAAACATTAAATTTACGTCGAGAAATACAAAAACTTCAAGTAAATTAAAAACAGAGATAGTTTTTTCATAGTTGAAATCATGAGTCAATTGAAGCTAGACCACCATGGAAAACCTGGAATCACTGGACGGCCGTTTCGTACTATTATGGGACTCCTCAGCAGTACGCATCCATGATCCCGCACTCGCGAGATTCGAACCCAGGACCTACCAGTCTCGCGCCAGAGCACTTAACCCCTAGACCACTGAGCCGGCCGGTATCCAACGGTGTTAATGTCTAACTTCAACCAATCCACGATAGTTTTAACATTTATTTATCCATCCAATATGATTCAGGGTCTAATCATTTGTCTTTAAAAAAAGTTATGCCAGATAAACATGTGATTATACGTTGAATAGTAATATAATTCATTGATTGTTAACTGAATATTATCTTGTCATAAGTGAGGCAAAATAAACACAAAATTTTTATGATATTTTATAGTAAGCATACTAATATGCTGGGTTGATTTTACTTACGTTAAAAGTATCAAAAGTCAGTCAGCTGTTATCAGCGTAGGATTTGTTACGAATCTGTATCGATCCACGTTGTTACACCTTACATTGGCTCATTAAGATAAGAAAGTAACAAGATGAGAGGCAAAAAGAAGAATATGATTGCAACTACAACCGAAATTTAAGCGTGTGAACTACAGTTCACAAGGAATGAGGTAAAAACGTGAAGAGTTAGAAATCGTACTTAATTTGAGATTTCGAGGATGAATATAATTCCGCCACTGCGATGGATTTCGCTTCATATCGCCAAAGTGATATCATATGGAAAACGCTTTTTTTTGAACTTGTAATAATTCGGCCTATCCACAAGCAAAACTTGAATTCACTTTCTGTTCGTTAAGTTATCAAGACCCTATAAAGTACTAAGAGGCTAACTCAAGTGTGCTGAAAAGCCATAAACACTTCAATATCGTTATTATTTTTAAGTGTTTTCACACAAAATTTTAATAGACAATTCCATATTGAATTGTCTGTAGATTAATAACATGAAATCTCGACACGACGAATAGATTTCCATGTAGAGCAAGATAATATTTATCTACTACTGAGAATATTTTACATAGTAGTGTTTTGTAGATAAGCAACGGTTACTTTTATTTTATAGATGATACATGTATCTTATCTAGAAAATATTCAGTAATAATACGCTATAGATTATAGAAATTTAATTCGATCTGTAAGATTGCTTTAAATTAAATATTTGTTTCACCCATTTATTTAAAAAAATCGGAGTACATAATTTACACACTCGAAGTGAGTGAATAGATAAATTCTTTCATTCGTCTCACTAGTCTTCGTGATGCGATAGCTTAGTGGTTAGGTCGTTCGACTTTCAACCACTACGTAGCGGATTCAAATCTTGTTCTATATACTTCGGTTTGAGCAACAACGTAGTATCACTACGCCTCAAATATAAAGTGTTAACTAAAGCCAATTACATGAATCTGTACTTGGTTAGTTTTATCATCAATTTACAATAAATCCAAGTTGTAATTTTGTTATATTTGCGGCAAAAGTTAAGTTATTTTTATTCAGTAACCATTTTTAAAGATGACATTCTTACTTCAGAAGAAAAAATCCTAGAAACGTTTACAAAAACAACTAACCGTTCGGTTTATACGATATCTGCACTTGGTTAAAATAAAACAATAACCAATAGCAGTTTTACTAATCACTCTACAAACTTTTTTTTAAACAAGATAAAACCTTGGTGTTTTGAAAATTGAACAAAAGTTTTTTCTGCTAATTTTGCGTTTATTCACACAAAAAATGAAAATTATTAAAACACAGTCTTTTATCTAATATTTAGGTACATATGGCTCAACAAGATGAACAGTATGCAGCTCAACTAATCGAAGTCAATACAAAACAACGTCAAGAATTAGAAAATGAGTTAGATCGACAAAGAAACGCTCTAAATGATACACAGAAAACGTTACAACTCAAAGAACGTAGCTATAAACAACGTATACGTGGACTTGAAGATCAGGTACTACATACTAATCATTTACTTTTGTCGTTTTTTCTACAATACTTTAAATTAATAAGTAGTATCAGGGGTTAAACACCTTCAACGACGGAGCTTGATTTATAATATAATCAACTCTCGTACTGCTATCAATTACAAAGTACACTATTCAAGTAATAGATAAATTTTTAGCATGTCTAGTAGATAAATTAAAAGGATCATAACTTTGAACTCCATTCCACTTAGATGATCGCATGAACACTATCTGTCCGTTGTAACTGTGCCTTACAAACTGATAAATAGTTCAAGTCTTTATTATTCAGTTACATATAAACATGAAAGCACCAGTTGTACATGACAAAAAAGAAAGATGTAGACGGTAGTAAGATATAATTATTAATCACCGCTAAATGATGTACTTCCTAATTTGTAAATTTTACTACAAGTAAAACATATACGGTGAATAAATGATGACATTCACCTCCCCCTCCTGCCGCTCTTCCGATCGAATAAATTTAAAACAAATATAACTCCATTTACTATCATAAGTATTTTCATCGTTTTATTTTGACAATAAAACTAATTCAAGCGTAAAATAGGGTTAGAGATGAACAAACACGGAGAAAAAAACAATGGTTTTTATAAATAAACTCATTATAATTATTCTGAGAAATAAAGTTTAAAATTAATGATAGAACTATTAAAATTTATCGTTGTATGGATAGTTTACATACAAATGTTAGTTGGCCTTGAATATCTAACTATTTACGGTTAAATGACTTTCACTACAAAGATCTGGTCGCTAGGTTATTATTAGCTATTCAAACAACGTGTTATAGAATTAGCAAAAACTGAAAACTCATTGGGTGTGGCTGTATTGTAATAAATAGATCTTAACTGTAGAATTTACGTTTCCATATAAAGTCATAAATTTAAATATTAACAAACTTAGGTTTTTAATACATGAAACTAATTATTATTCTGAGCAAAAGAGAGAAGTGTGTGCAGGTTTGCTAAGATCGGTGTGACGCAATGTTAATTACGAATCACAAATAGGACGATCGATAGTATGAAACGGGAATATTGTAACGATCCCATTAGGGTCCTTCGCCTCTAGGGACACAAAGAAATTGCAGAGTTATGAACTAAAAGTAAGAAACTGATTACCCAAACTAAAAAGCAAAGTTTCATGAGATAATTACTGATAATAGGCATTTTTATCAAAGTGATCTTTCAGAAAATATTTTTAACATTTCGAAAAATATCTACCTATTACGATTACTTACTTACGCCTTTTACCCCTCGTGGAGGAGCATAGGCCGCCCACCAGCATTCCCCATCAAATCCTGTCCTGAGCAATCATTTCCAGTTCTTTCCAATTAAACATTCATCCTTTTCATATCTGCTTATATTTCGCGGCTTAATGTATTCTTTAGCCTTCCTCTTTTCCGCTTCCCTTCCGGATTCCAAGTTAGGGTCTACCTCGTGATGCGGTTTGGTGATTTCCTTAATGCATGTCCGATCCACTTCCAACGTATTTTCCTAATTTCCTCTTCAGCTGGAAGCTGGTTTGTTTTCTCCCTCAGAAGGCTGTTGCTGATGGTATCCGGCCAGTGAATGTTGAGTATTTTGCGTAGACAACTATCTATAAATACTTGTACCTTTTTTACAATGGATGTAGCAGTTCTCCACGTTTCAGCTCCGTACAGTAGAACTGCCTTGATGTTCGTATTGAAGATCCTCACTTTGAAACTAGTTGATAAATTGTTTTGAGTTCCATATGTTCTTCAATTGTAGAAATGCTGTTAATTCTTTGCCAACCCTCGCCTTGACGTCTGTGTTGGATCCTCCTTGTTCATCGATGATACTGACCAGATTTGTGAAAGTTCCAGCCAGTTCCCGAGCTTATCCTTCAAGTGTGATTGGGTTGATGTTCTCTGTGTCGTATCTGAGAATCTTGCTTTTTCCTTTGTGTATCTTGAAGCTTATTGATGTAGAGACTGTTGCTACATTAGTTGTCTTCACCTGCATTTGTTTGTGTGTATGGATTAAGAGGGTTAGGTCATCTCCGAAGTCCAAATCGTCTAATTGGTTCTGAGATGTCCATTGTATTTTGTGCTTTCTGTCAGATGTCGAGGTCTTCATAGTCCAGTCGACCACCAGAAAGAAGAGGAGGGGGGAATATGCAGCCTTGTCTGACTCCGGTCCTTACCAGAAATGCATCTGTCAGCTGTCCTCCATGCATGACTCTGCACTGTAGTCTGTCGTATGATTTCCGGATCATGTTGACAATCTTCTCAGGAACTCCATAGTGTCGAAGAAGTTTCTATAATGTTCTCCTGTCCACACTGTCAAACGCCTTCTTATAGTCAATGAAGTTGATGTATAGTGGCATGTTCCACTCAACTGATTGTTCCACAATCATCCGTAGTGTCGCAATTTGGTTAGTGCACAACCGATCCCTACAGAACCCAGCCTGTTGATCTCGAAGTTGGGTGTCTACTGCGTCTTTCATCCGGTTCAGCAACACTCTGTTGAAAACTTTTCCTGGTACTGACAACAAACTGATGCCTCTGTAATTCTCACATTTGCTCAGATCTCCGTTCTTCCGTTTCTTGGCGAAGTGTCCTTCTTTCCATTCTGTCGGTGGCACTTGTTCTTCCACCCAAATCTTCGTGAATAGAAGGTGAAGCATGTTTGCAGTCACTTCAATGTCTGACTTCAGTGCTTCAGGGGGTATATTGTCAGGTCCTGCCACTTTTCCGCTCTTGATTTGTCTGGTGGCCATCTTGATTTCCTCAGTTGTTCTTGGAGTGACAGATATAGGAACGTCAATGTGTGCTGCTTCGATGTCCGGTGGATTTAATGGAGCTGGTCTATCCAGCAGTACCTCTAACTATCCTACCCATCTTTTCCTCTGTTCTTGAACCTCCATGATTGTCTTCCCTTCTTTGTTCTTGACTGGTCTCTCCGGTTTACTATATCTCCCTGCTAGTTTCTTCGTAGTATCATATCCCCTTTTCTTGCGGCTTTTTCTGCCGTCGTTGCTAGTTCTTCTATGTATTTCTGCTTGTCGGCTTTAATGCTCTTCTTCACTTGCTTGTTTGCTTCTGCGGACTCTGCCTGTGTCTTGACTTTCTCTGATCGTGCTCAACTGTTGTTAATTGCTATTTCCTTGTTCTTCCTTTCTTCAGTTTTTTCCAGGGTTCCTATAGAGATCCGTCCCTTATTATGATGCTTTTTGAGAACCAGAACCTACTGACACGTTGAAGTTAATGTTTCTATGATCCTTTTCCAGTTGTCCTCCATCGTAGTTTCTTCTTTCTGTAGGTCCTGTAAAGCTCGGAACCTATTGTTGAAAGTTATCTTGAATTGGTTGAGTTTGTTAGTATCTCGAAGGAAGGCTGTATTGAACCTTTGTACTGCTGTTCCCCCAGTTGTCCAGTGTTTCTTTAGCTTCAGTTTCATCTTGACGACAACCAGGTGATGATCTGAAGCTACGTCAGCTCCTCTCCTTGTTCTCACTTCTTCCATTGTCCTTCGGAATTTTTTGTTGATACAAATATGATCTATCTGGTTCTCTGTGGTTTGGTCCGGTGAGATCCATGTAGCTTTGTGTATGCGTTTGTGTGGAAATATCGTGCCGACTATAACCGATTTCTCGAACGCATATATATTTGCGAATCTCTACCCATTTTCATTTCTATCTTCTAGTCCATGTCGTCCCATGACATCTTCATATTCGGTGTTGTCCACTCCGACTTTAGCGTATAGATCTTCTATCAGGATGGTGAGGTACTTTCTTGGGGACTTCGCTATGATTGATTTCAGCCTCCCATAAAACTGATCTTTATCGCCGTCGTTGCTATCACTGGTGGGTGCATAAAATTGTACAACATTCATTGTGATCCCCTCCTTTGTTTTGAATGATGCTGTGATGATTCTGGATCCATGAGATTCCCATCCTACAAGTGCATTTCGTGCTTCTCTGAACAGCATTAAAGCAACTCACTGAGTGTGTGGAGCATTTTCCCCTTCGTGACCGGAGTACAGCAGCATCTCTCCCGTACCTAGCCTTTGCTGTCCAGCTTGGGTCAAATGAGTTCTACTGATTCCAAGTACTGCCAATTTGTATCTCCTCATTTCCATTGCTACTTGACTGATCTTCCCGGTCTCCCACATTGCCCGGACGTTCCATGTACCTATAAAGAGTGTTGCTCTGGTTGTTAGAAGAAGCATCGGCCTTGTGAATTCCGAAAAATCTCGGCTTTCATCCTGAGGCGCCATAATTCTTCCTCCCACTCCCAGGGCAGAGTTTAAATAGTTTGAATTATTTTTCCGGGTTAGCCTTTTTTTAGTGGGTTAGTTTTCTACGGGATGGGGTCGCTAACCCCATGCCCAACCCTCCTTATTTACCCGAGATTGGGACCGGCAGTAACTCTAGAAGAGCTACAGGCTGAGTTAACCTATTACGATACATCATGTAAACTTCGGCTTAGTTGTAGTGTGGTCTACTTATATCCATATAAGTAGTGTATGGTGATGGTCAGACATAGAATGTATTTTGGCAGAAGACCGATAAGGAAAGAACTGAAATGAAGCGCAATTGGTAGGAAAATACATAAACAATCAAATTAGAGAAGATGGATTGATATTTACAGAAGGAACAGTGAAGATTAAGACAATTGGTTGTTATTTTTCAAATTAACTGTTGACTGTATGGTTATCAGAATTTAGTGAGATAGTCTGTAATTTTTGCTTAAATACATTCGATTGTCTCCATCAGTGTTCTTGTTCACTACAGTAGCATCAGTCAATTTTGCTTTTTATTCCTAACAATTTATTGAACAAGATGATGGAAATAATGTAATCCAGAAGAAAATTGACAAATGAATCGGATAGATTCATATGTCAACAATGTTTTACATTTATGAATTCATTGAATCTTGTTTTTCAAAAAAAAATTGAAAAGTTAATTTCTGCCGATTCGAAACCTCGTATCCTTCTGTTTTGCTAGTCTTTACTTATAATGTTAGGTGATCGAAAGTAGTTGGCAGATAACACTGAACCTGGGTTTCATGCAAGTTGGCACTCATCAGCAAGGCATACCTGGAATCGTGAGGGCTTGATGCTCCCTGTAGTAGTTGAACCCGCGTTGCATTATGTGTTTATATATTGTCAGAAAGTGTTTAAGAACTAAGGGGTTTTATAAATTTGTAATTCATTTTTTATGTACAATAATTGCAGACATTTTGAGAAACCTCTCTATCGTAGAGACACAGGTATGCTATACAAGTAGTTAATAAACCTGTTAAGAGTGATAACCTCAATTAAAATTAAACTACACACTATAACAATAATGAAAAATAGCTAATCAAAATTCACAGTTTAACAAAATACTTGTAAAACTATACGAATGACTACAACGATTAAGATCTTAAGAGCTTCTTATAGATCAACTATAGATAATCAGATCATTTTATGATACAACAGCAATAACATAATTAAGCCTGACAGTAAATATTGAACTGCATTATTATGTTAACAACCTATAAACACTCTTATACTTCATTTGTTCTTACACAAAATAACTTTACAACATGTTTAATACCTTGTCTACAGTTCTGTTAATTAGAAAAGCTTAATTTTGTTAACCAATCGATTTAATTCGTGAACAACATTGAGTTATTATATTTCACACTAATTCAATTGCTTATTCGACAATGTATTGTTTTTGCTTCTGTTACAACTTAATTGGCATTTATATGTATACTCGAAGGAAGGTTAGTACTTTTTTGTCAGGTACACAAACCGTAAACAATTGACTTTGATTTTTAACACTGCAACAGACATACTACGCAAGAACCATTCAAAAATTCGAATTCGTTTAGACAATGACCAAAATCAAAAATATCGTAAAATTATTAATTTATGGTGACTACTAAAATATTTTAAGTTAATAACTTTCCTAGTATTAGATTGTAAATGTGCTGACCCAATATTGAATATATATATACTGAAAATTTATTGGCTTACAACCAGCCTCATTATGTATTTTAAATAATTTCAACTCAGGATATCGTTTATAAAACGGTTACAATGAAAATTCAAGGTACGATGGTAGTATTGTTGTGAACAAAACACGACTGGGGACAATCGAATGTATTTAAGCAAAAATTACAGACTATCTCACTAAATTCTGATAACCATACAGTCAACAGTTAATTTGAAAAATAACAACCAATTGTCTTAATCTTCACTGTTCCTTCTGTAAATATCAATCCATCTTCTCTAATTTGATTGTTTATGTATTTTCCTACCAATTGCGCTTCATTTCAGTTCTTTCCTTATCGGTCTTCTGCCAAAATACATTCTATGTCTGACCATCACTATACACTACTTATATGGATATAAGTAGACCACACCACAGTATTACCCTAGCCGATCCCTTGATACATTTATGTCATCATTAAAACTTCATATTACTAAGTACTATAAAGGAATAGATTATTAAATTCACTTTCTACCTATCTTTCTTTGCGTTCATAACAGATTCAACAACTCAAAGATCAACTAACTCATGAAACAAATAAACGTCAATTACTTTACGTAAAGAATCCATCTTCTGTTAATCAAAGTCAGCCAAGTTTAACAAGTTACGGAAGTTCAGTAACTACAACAGGATGTGATTATGCTGAAATGAAATCTTCAATAGATAATAGTCGTCAACAGGTAAGAGGAAAACAGAAAAGTCCATATTGTATTAATCATGTATATGAATGAACAATTAATGAGACTAGGAATCAATTAAAATTATCTAGATATACTTGAAGATATTTTTAAATTGATAAGATCATCCATACAGTTATGGATTTTAGTCAGCTGTAAGTAGCTTACAACTTCCAATTCAACGTAAATAAATAAAAAAGAATGTAACTGTTGTTAAATAATCATTATAACAAATAATATCACTCAGAAAAAAAACATAATTCCCAAACTACTGTTTAGTCAAGGATATCATTCAAAATTTTAATTTCCACGAACTTGTGGAGGATATAACATTCAGTTCACTGAATAATAAAAAAAGATATCCCAGCCTAAAGAAGCGGACATAAATATTAAATTAGCGTAGATATATAAAGGGAATCCATGGGCAAGAACTCATCTGTCTCATCCTCGACGAAACTAAGACCAATGTAGATGTACAATCACTGACATTATCATCAGAGATAAGCACTGTTAAGAAGCCTGAAATTCAAATTCACGTACAAGAACTCTACCGAAACAAAGATTTTGATAATTACATTTTTAAATTACATAATGAAACTGAGGCGAAAATGAAACCGTAAAGTGTAAATTCATTTAACGCTAAACCATACTTTTATAATTCACAGGATTCATCCTTCGTGGGACTGTACAAGCCAACTACTGCACCATCTAGATATGACCCATACTACTACCAAATAACAGGCTCAATACCTGCTAGACTGAATAGATCAACGGGATCAAATTTACTAATAAAACCAAGAAGATCATTTGTTGAACCAAGACCATATCAATCAACGACCAAAATAGATAAAACAAATCCCCCGACTCGATATTCTAGTGATGGAAGAAATAGACAACGTCCTGAAGAAAATATCACAACAAATACAGATATTAGTCCGTTGGAACAATCTTCCCTACCTAGAACACCGATTGCTGCTAGTCGTTCTACATGGCATGAGTCAAGGGATAGTACAGCTACAATAAACCGGAGTACAAGTGATTCTACAATACGTCCAAGAGAAGATAAATCAAAAGGTGACAATTAGTAGCATCTGTAATATGTTGAGCCTATAAATTATCATTATTTTAAAAAAATCAACTTCCTATATTAAATTGGCCCGAATATGAAATGTGAAATTGTTAAATATTCCCACTATCTCTTTTAACTAATTTAATCATTATGAAACAATCACTATAATGTGCACTAAAACCTTTTTTTATCCCATCAATACTGTTACCACTAATGTTACTAACATTTTTTCACCTTCATTTACAGCTAAATTAATATCGTTTTTGACCAATATAAACTCAGAGAGAAATTAATGGTGCAAATATAATTATTATTACTGCTATTATCACTGTTAATCTGCGAAAAGTATATTTCACTGTTACGATACACGTTTGTGCACACATTACTTACATCATTGTGAATAAATGTAGTAAATTGTAAACCATGTTAAACCATATCACTTTGTAATATACCTTAATCAGTTGACTCAATCCTACCTTAATAAAGTCCCTTATATTCATACATTCACTTCTAGTAAGTCATAAATTATTCTGGCCTGATTATCATTTTGCGAGCAAACAATGCTACCCCTATAAGGAAAGAATAACTACACAATGTCCAGTCAGCTCCCCTCCTATGTCCTGTGTTTTCTCCCTTGATTTTCCAATTCTTCTTCTTATGGAACATGAATTGAATTCGCTACACGAACGTGTACAAATGTGAAATCACGATTACTGAGAAATCGTTGTACGATACCTGTTTGTTCATAGCTTTTTTAATATTTGCCTAGTCATTATTTGGAATTTATTTTAAAAATCAATTAAAACACAAAATCGTGTGAACAAATCTTTTTTTGTTATTCGATTTCCAAACACAAGTCACTACATTTCAAGACATTCTTATTCATATTTTATAACAAACTATCCCTGTAACGAAATAGGATTTAGATCTATTACAAATAACTCCATATAAAACGTCGAGCATCCGAATACATTTTGGTTGTACAAAGATGTTATTATTATGACCCAGCTATTCCTATTGCTTAGGATTCTTGGACATCTATTCGCTTGACAAGTACCCCAATTAGAGCACGGTTGAACAAGAACAAAATTATATTCTAAATAACAAGGTTGGACGGAAGTAGGAATCTGTTAGCGGGATATAGATTGGATTAAAGCATGTTTCGTGCATGATGGTGTTGCTGCGCGCTGATTGGCTAATTCTAAACCGATCAGCCCGGGCATATTATTGGAGAAAAATCTAGAAGCTTCTTATGTATATACTATAAATATATGAACGTTATTCAAATCAGTGATTGCTGTTCACATACCATTATTATTTTGAATACAATTTCATTCCTGTTCAAAGTGTTCTGATTTTGGGGTCTTGTTGAGTGTCATTGTATAAGAATACTAAGCAATAGGAATAGCTGGGTCGTTTAGTAGCAAAATACAATTATAACAGTGGCGACGAGGAAAAAGGAAAATTCATTCAAAATGCCTATATCAGATGACCAGCTCAGCCGAATACTACAACAACAGCAAGCACAACTTGATGCACAAATGCGGTTGTTGGAGACTCTGATGCAACAGTTTAGCATCCAAAACTCGAGTTCACATGCTGTTTCAAGTACTTCTTGTGATGCAGTTGCTAGCAGCATCCCAGAATTCATATATGATCCCGAAAGTGGAAATACCTTTCTCACGTGGTTCAAGCGTTGGGAACATACATTTAGAATAGAATTCTGTCAACAAGATGTCGCATGGAAGACTCGGTTGTTGATGCGTAAGTTGGGAAGCAATGAACATGCACGTTATGCTGATCATATATTGCCAAAGTTACCTCGAGAGCTCAATTTCGAGGAGACAGTAACGCAATTGTCAGAGATATTCGGTGAATCTTCCTCATTGTTTAGCATTCGATATCAGTGTCTGAATTTGGTGAAACGTGAAGCCGATGAATATGGTGCTCTAGCAGACGTCGTCAACAGAGAGTGTGAACGATTCAAGTTACGTTCGTTGACAGAAGATCAATTTAAATGCCTAATATTCATCAAAGCTCTGCAGTCACCACAAGATGCTGAAATTAGAACCAGACTTCTAACTCGTTTGGATCAAGACCCAAACGTCACACTCAAGACATTGACAGATGAGTGTAAACGACTACAAAACATCAGACACGACAATCAGTTAATTGAACAGGTAAATTCTAATTTAACCTGCAGTAGTGTAAATGCTATGACTAGGTTAAAAAGTCAGAAGCCGAATAAAACTCATAACAAACCAACGGATGCCTGTTGGTTATGCGGCGATTGGCATTATGTACGGTTCTGTTCATTTAAGAAGCATAAATATCAGGTGTGCAACAGACGTGGACATAAAGAAGGCCACTGTCAACCGGATCGTACGTCCCAGCCCAAGAAGAAGTATAAACGTCCTCCACGTGTGGTGAAAGCAGCTGAGTCTAAATCTCTTTCTCTGGTAGCAGCTTTTCAAACAGACTATGACATTCGGAGAAAGTATGTTACGATCCAGATTAATCGTATAGCGGCTCGTCTTCAAATTGACACAGCATCCGATATTACTCTAGTGTCTAGAGAGACGTATAACTTGCTGGGAAAACCGCCAATGAAGCCATCCAAGAAAATGGCTAAAACCGCATCTGGAGGTGTACTGAAACTAGTTGGTGAATTACAATGTGAATTTTCCTTCAATAGAAATAGCTGTAAAGAAGTATGCTATCGAACAGAACGACCAAACCTTGATATTCTTGGTCTAGATATGTTAGAAAAACTTGGAATAATGGAGGTACCCTTCAACAGCGTTTGTAACGTGTCGTGTCCATCATCAGACACCACTTCACGTGCAAAAAAGACAGGTGGAAAGGTCCCAGAAATACGGAGTGTAGTAGCAGCGGCAATTCGAAACACTCCAGTGTCGTCAGATGAAGTCAGAAAAGAGACTCTTCGAGACCCTGTTCTACAAGAAGTTAGAAAGTTCCACCTAGAAGGGTGGCCCTTGAAGATTAGCTCAACAGAACTTCAGCAGTTTTATCAGCGCAGATTATCTCTTTCAATCATCGACGATCATTTCATGTTTGCTGAACGTGTCATAATCCCAAAGAAGTTGCAATCGGCAGTCCTCGAACAGCTGCATGCAGGACATCCCGGAATAAACCGCATGAAAGCTCTAGCACGAAGTTATGTATACTGGCCACAATTAGATACCCAACTCGAGCAGCTATCCCGTTCGTGTACAAAATGTGCATTGGCAGCAAAAGCACCACGAAAAGCAGAGTTGCAATCATGGTCGATACCACGTCACCGTGGCAGCGTATACATTTAGACTTCGTTGGTCCATTCCATGGACGAACTTACCTTCTGGTAGTTGACGCATACAGCAAGTGGCCGGAAATCTTCATCATGGAACATCCAACTGCAAGCTGCACAGTCAAAAAGCTACGTCAATTATTCAGTCGTTTCGGGGTTCCAGAACAAGTAGTCAGCGACAACGGCACACAATTTACATCATCTATCTTTTCAGAATTTTGTCAGCAGAACGGAATCAGGCACATCCGAACACCTCCATTCCATCCACAATCGAATGGCCAGGTAGAACGCTTTGTTGGTACGTTCAAAAATGCCCTAAAAAAATCAAGAGGGGAGGGTACCACCGACGAGATCTTAGAGAGGTTCCTGTTTATCTACCGTTCTACACCGAACCCTCAAACAACAAATGGGGTCTCTCCAGCGAAAGCGTTACTTGGCAGAAAAATAAAAACACATTTCGATGTCATCCGTCCGACGCCATCTCGTGAGCCCCAACGAAACTTATCGATGGAGAAGCAGTTCAATTGACACCATGGGGCACAAAGACGATTGTTCACGGTGGGTCAAAAAGTACTTGCTATGGACTATCGTGGTAAACATCCTACATGGACAGCTGGTCGGGTCGTGAGAAAGAAAGGGAATGTGGTTTATGAGGTGTCAGTTAGCTCAGAAGTTTGGATACGTCATGCTAATCAACTGAAAGCAACTTCGATAGCCAGCAGCAAGAATCGACATCGAATACCTCTTGACGTTTTGCTAGACACCTTTGAAATCAAAACGCCCGGAACAGACAGGTCAGTTTCTGTGCAAGCAAAGAGTGATACAACTTCCTTATTGCCTAGACGATGGACAGATCGAAAGCGCAGGCCAGTCACTCGGTTGCAGTTGGACGCTAGCACATGATCCTACGAATCTGCTCAAGGGGGAGGTGCTAGCGGGACATAGATTGGATTAAAGCATGTTTCGTGCATGATGGTGTTGCTGCGCGCTGATTGGCTAATTCTAAACCGATCAGCCCGGGCATATTATTGGAGAAAAATCTAGAAGCTTCTTATGTATATACTATAAATATATGAACGTTATTCAAATCAGTGATTGCTGTTCACATACCATTATTATTTTGAATACAATTTCATTCCTGTTCAAAGTGTTCTGATTTTGGGGTCTTGTTGAGTGTCATTGTATAAGAATACTAAGCAATAGGAATAGCTGGGTCGTTTAGTAGCAAAATACAATTATAACAGAATCATAACAAGAAAAGTGTTAACACATTCGTAATTTTTACACAAGAAGACTCTAAAGTCTTCTCCAAGTATCCACTAGCGCTGATCAGTTAAGAAATAGCCAATCAGCGTGCACCAACACAATCCTGCACGGAACGTGCTTAATCCAATCTGTCCCACTAACAAAAGATGATGAGCTTGTTTAAATCGTAGTAATATTATCATATCAATGTAAAATGTTCGCCTATTTAAAGACTATTTAACGCTTCATTAAAATTACTTGGTTCCTGGAAACCTCATTTAGCCAGATTACACACTCTTCCCACAACTCGATTGGGTTGTTTTTTACTGAATTTATTATTAGCTATGGAGTAGTGGTATAGTCACTCGCTTCAATTGCCAAAACATGAGCTGAAAGCCGTCAATTATCATACCTAAAACTACGCAGTTCCATTATTACCCATCATACCACAAAATACGCATCGACAGGAAAATAAAACGTCTATGGAAAAAAATATAACTTTTTTACTACAAGCCGAGTTCGTTTGTTTGTCGGTGAGCTAGTTAGGAATAAGATTAAATCCTCTAATGCTAATTTTGATAAATAAATGGGGTGAATCTATTAGGCGTATGAGAATATTAATTTTTAAGTGCAGCTTAGAATTAGCATCATAGAAACAGAAGATAAAGGATCTCAAAAAATAAGACTGACTTTCTGGGACTGGTGAACGAGATTTTAAGAGTCCTAGTTAGGGCCTAACTCAATATGAGATGCACCTTTGAGAACTATTAACATCGTCAATCATCTTAGCATTACAAAACCCAGTAACCAGTCAGTGGATGTCATTTCGTCCCATGACTAGTATTTTAAAGAAAATTACTACGCTGATTAACTGTTTCACTTTTTACATGCAAATTCTCCAATTTTCCGGTCTTCTTATTCGAGTTGTAAGAAGCTTTAAGTTCATTGGTTGAAAATGATATGTGCACAGTCAGACTTAACCCTACAGTGATTCAAAGTTTTTGCCACAGGTAATCATAGTCACCAGTTCTGGAAAGCAAAAATGGATTTGAAACATCTAGTCCACTTTTTTTCCTTATTTATTTACTATCTTAGAACTTTCAAATGATTTAGTTCTCATCCAAATGGTAAAAATCTAATATACAAGAAAATTGATGCAGAATTCTGGCAACAAAGCATTTAAATCTAAAAATGTATGTCTTAATTAATTCAAGATGTGGGTGATTCCTGACAGCTACAACATAATTTTAGGCTACGGATTTTATAAAAATGGATAGGACCACATTTACGACACTAGACTAAAAAGAACATCTAGGTGTAAACTAAAATACAGAGACCGGAACGTCTCAATAGATAAGGTATCTTGCAGAAATCACTAAGACATTTTTGTAAACACAAAAGTAATTTAACCAACATTTATGAAGAATACACACCAGCCTGTTTCTTCTGATCGGAACTAAACCCACAAATCTATACTACGTTAACTTGGTTTAAAGGTTATGTTGAATAAGAAAGCATACAGTTGTATTTTTTGGCTTATTATGTCAGCAGGCTTTACAGGAAAAAAACAGATGACATAGTACGCTCCTTCAAACATGTGGTATCAGTAAATTAAATCTAATTAACCACCTCATACAGATACAGACTAGATTTCTAGAAAAGTCACCAGTGTTTTACCGTCGTAGACCCATGAACACTAAAAAAATTTCAGGAATACTAGCCATTCAAAGTAGAATAAATAAGTTCTTTAT
Source organism: Schistosoma mansoni (assembly GCF_000237925.1). Classification (NCBI taxonomy): domain Eukaryota; kingdom Metazoa; phylum Platyhelminthes; class Trematoda; order Strigeidida; family Schistosomatidae; genus Schistosoma; species Schistosoma mansoni. Next base: position 63,560 of record NW_017385995.1, read on the forward strand.
GTTATACACCCGAACGCAAAAAAACTTAATAAAATCTATTTAGAGAAATTGTAATCTTCATTAGTCTTTTAAAAACGGTTCAAATAATAGCAGCTTCCAGACGCAATGCGATATAACTAAAAGGACAAAACCTAGCGAAGGCAAGTCCCAAAGCTAATGGAGAAATTATTCAAGTCCATGTAAAAAAACAGAGGGTTTTCATTTAATTGAGCAACTATTTTATTTTATAGTTCATAAGATGCATACACTAATAATGGAAGTATTCCAGGACGAAACCTATACTATTATTCACGGGTTGTGCCAATACCATGTGACCACAGTAAGCCTATAGTGGGTTTTAGCCGACTTAAAATCCGAACAGAACCTAACATTAGAAACGATCATGTCACGCAGGTTCAGAAAGGTCTACTAGAAAACCTGTAACCTCGGAGTTACATTCATAACCCAACACTGAACTAAAACACTGAATGTTTTAAAAACTCTGAACATTACTGAGAAGCATTTATTTAGGCCTTCCAAAAAGCGAGTTTTCGATAAGACTATATACAAATCCGACGATTGAAATACGTTTACATAATACCAGGTGTTAGCGATGTTTTCGTGATTTGGATACTCTGAATTATCAACATATAATACATCACAGACAAACCCTTTTCTCGGTCTATCTTTTTGTCGGTTTTTCCGTTTCGTTTTCGCCTGTTTTAAAGGGAGCTTTTTGTTGACGAAACTAGCACTGCGCTATTACAATTAACGCACACTCAGTACCGAATCACTTAAACTTACATCAAAAGCAAACGCTTCAGCCTCAGCCTTAGCCTTTGTCTTATTCTGCATGAGTTCTTTGTAATTAATGTATGGGTTTTTCGGTTTCTTAGCCCCCATTTTGAGAAGTAGGGATTTACGAGTCTCCTTTCGTTCCACTCCTGATTGCATTGATATATTATACCGTAATATGTCCAGAGGTACATCTCCTAATCTGACGAACATTTCCTCGTTTTCCTCCTAGATTGGCAGTAAATATTAATCACAAGATTGAAAAACCTCATTTTCCGCACTTTTCTTTTTCGATTTGACCTTCATTTTACAATAACCGCAATCTTCAGCCTTCAGTAATAAGGATAGGAGGTCTACCGACCTATGTTAATCCTTGGATTTTGCAACACTGTGGAGGTTCAGTTTCGTTTTGAATATATCAACAGAAGGCGATTATATTACGCTTTCCGGTAGATAATCCCAGTAATTCACTACTCGGTGAGAGAAAAAAACTCCAGAAGTAGACGATTTGATCTTGGTTTTTGAAATTTCCTAGGATTTCCTCCAAACGATCTGTCCTAGATGGAAGGAAAAGTCAGAACATATTAATACCAACTTCATCGTTTAGTATAAAAAATAAGCCAATATTAGATCACACCGTAATCTGCAACAAGATAAAACATTATGAAAGCTTAATTTTCAGTATTTACACCAATTTCAGTATAATCTCTAGGAAACTCGACTGATTCCACAATCTAATATCTTTATTGTGAGCTTATTTAAACCGATTGACTTCTTTTCTCCAACTTCTTGTTTTTGTTATGGTTTTAGGTCTTTGTTAAGTTCCAATGAGTGGTAGTCTAGCGGCACGACTAAACTTGTTCTAGTCAGTTTGTTAGTTGTTTTTGGGTTTGTATATCTCAACATCTGAGTGAGTTTGTCCCATAGCGTTAGGGCTTCTGGAACTCGTAGATATCAGATCATCGGGCAGGGAGTCGGTTGGTTGCAATGTGAAAAATAATGAAGGAAAAATGTGAATGCTAATAGAAGACGATTGCTCCAATAAGTAAATAAGCTACTTAATTGACAGTGCAGATAGTATGAGCAGAACAATAGATAAGAATAAAAAATAAACGGATATCGTAATAAGAGGATAGGAATAAACTAGTCATATATGAAGATGTTAACAGAAGATAGGATACGAGACATGATTCAGATACAGTGGGTCCAAACGAGAGTATGTGTTTGTCATGTCTCCTCTTGAAGCTGTCTACTGAAGAGGATGTGGTCACTTTAGCTGAAGGGACATCCCAGACAGAGGCAACTCTTAATGAAGAAAATCAGAAGTATACCTGATTCTTCGCCTTTTGACATGCAATTTCCTGGAGATTGACTCGTAGAGTGTGGTAATGGTGTTCTGATAGGATACTTGTGTTGAGGTGACTTGTCATAACTAGTGTGTTGTGTACCACTACCAGATCACCCCTTATTCTCCGTTAGCTCAGTGAGAACAATCTCAAGTTTAGGTGACTACCTTCGTAAGATTCGTTTCTCAGCCCTATCACCAACTTGGTTTCCTGTCTCTATACTTCGTTTTAGAGATTTGTGTCTTTTTGAGAGGAGAGGTTCAACAACGTTGTGGACTTCAAAGTGAGGTCTTGAATATGTTTGAAAACGTGCCCAAACCGATTCTGGGGTGATTGCGTCAAATCATCTTTACTCAAAGTGAAGGGCTGTATTTCCTCTAACCAAAATGTAGTTTGAGCTGGTATTCAAGGTCTCTGTAGTTAATTGCTCTAGATCGCTCTTTGAGAGGTCAACCAGGAGCGGATTTTCATAGAGAACCTAGGTCGTTTGTGTCCCATCGGGCTGGATGTTTATAGCATGACATTTTAACAGGCTAAATTTAAACAGGTTTTCCACTGTCCATTCACTCATTATTGAGTGATCCTTCCGAAGCCAAAGTTGATCTTTTTCGTTTCTTGTAGAACTCTACATCTTGACATCATCAACGTATGTGGCAGTCAGCGCGTTAATTTTGTCTAGGAGGTCAGTGATCAAAATAAGGAGAGGTGGACCAGAAATGGTTCCTTGTGAGATTTCGCGCGTCAAAACTCTCTAGCTGAAGATCAATCTGTATTGATTGGTGTGAAGTAGTCAGTTCTTCAGATACTTTCAGAGCCAACATAGAGCAGGTCAATAGAGATTAAGTGCAGTACTGTGCCAGATGCTTCTGAGGAGTCAATAAATATCTTACGAACCGATGTCTTTTGGTCTTACTTGGTAGTCCAGTTGTTCTATAGTGTGAAGAGAGTAAATGCTCAGGATCTGTTCCCTCTAAACCTTGACTGGGCTTCATGGAGGACGTTGGTTTTTTCAATGTATCACCTCATTCGGTCATCCACCAGTCCTTCTATCACCTTCGATAGTATCGAAAGCAATCTTTTTGATCTGTAGCAGGTTGTCTTTCTTATTTCGTATGATGAAGATTAGAGAGAGTAGTCACTTTCCATTCTTTTGCAAGTTGATGTGACTATAGTGAAAGCCTGAACAGGTCATATATTTGTTTACTGAATTGCGTGAACTGTTTCAGGATTCCAGGTTCGGTGTTGTCGCTTCTAAGAGACTTGCCTGGGTACAAGGATTTTAATCCTCTTAGTGTCAGTCCTGAAATTAGATGGATATTTCACAGGCCATCATCTGACACTGGAGTTGAAGAGTGTTTCACACTCGTTGACCCCAGATTCCAGTGATTGGCGAAGATTTATTCCATCTCTTGGTTGATAAGATCGTCACCACTAGGAGCTTTGAAAGGACAGGACCCTATGTATTTTAAGCTTCGTCTGATTATTAATCGCAGATATTTCGTGTTATTTCGCATTTTAGAAACTACATCCGCCATCGTTTGGGATTTTCTCTGGTGCATCTATTTCTCAATACAAACTATGAGCAGCGGTCAGACTCCTTCGGAGAAACTTTCCATTTGTACCTGTCTCTCCTTTTTGTCTGTAGCAAAGGTACTGTGTATTACTTAGGCCTGAACACGTTATACAGGATAGCTCCCTGAATGATATCACTCCCAGTCTTCTATAGGTCGCTCACTAATAGCCCAAACCACGCTTGTGGTTATGGAGCGTTTTGAAGATGCTCCAAGGCCATGTAGTCTGCCTTTCTTTGTCATGGATGGGGATCGCCCTCACTAATTTAGGGTATCACGTATGTAACCACATCGCGATAACTACTCCCTATTAGTGTTCGGACATGGAAGTCGTTGACTAGCGACTGATCATTTCATAGCAAGAAGTCAAATTTCCAGGATTTCCTGTCGTTTCCATATCCCATGTTTTCGACTAAATTTTCAGTCAGTCTCGAACTTTTAATAAATACAGAAACTCTCCTATGAAGCTAATATGTAGAGGTCGTATTTTACTTGTTCAGATTCATGGATGGAATGTCGAAATCCCCAATGTGGACCATCTGAGCGAACTCCAGGTGTGGTCATTTTGATAGTACTCCGATCATCTTATCCTTCCGGGTGTTATTACTTGGTGGGGATCAATACATTTTTCCAGCAAAATATTCGGTGCTGTTATTACTGAAACATCACCAGTATGGTTCTCTCATCTCGGCAGTACCCTAAGCATATGAGTATCAAAAGTCCCTTATTTAATCGCTGACTGTAACCAGAGTCTCTTGTGAGGACAGTTAAGCTCTCCTACATTCCACCCAGTTTGACCCACGCCAGAGCATCATAGATTAGGCAGCATGGCATTGTTGGCACTTTCGTCTTGAATCACATACAGATATAGATCACAAACTATTCGCCTTTTCTGTTTCCTCTTTCTGAACAAATCCAGGTTCGTTTTGTTAATATAAATATATATAGTCCCTTGATCCATAATCATGGCAATGTCCTTCATTCCACAGCTTCCATATTCACAGCTCTTCATTCCTGTCGAATCTACTGGTCACATGTATTGAATAACCACTGTTAACTTAGACAATATTTTGTTCGTGCTCACCTTCTGTGTGTTTGTCATGTATTCTCTGATTACCTACCTATAATTCATACTTTATTCACCTCACCTGAGAACCAGGTCACCCACCAGTCACCGAATAGGCTTCAGGAACCTATGCTCTCTTTACCTACTCAATTTCGTCTAGTTTGCCGAATTTTATGTGTGTCTGAAATATACACAATCCAATATGACTTACTGTTTCTGCGTTGTATAAATGTCATTCGTTGTTAGATGTGCAAGGCTAAGTAGACTAAATATTTTACCAGCACAACCACCATTTAATCATATCGGAATCAATAACCGACAACATAAAGGTCTAAGCACATACAAGGAGTTGATAAGCACTAATATATTTTGTTGATCGAGTTAGAAATGGTTCACTCGAAAAGCCTTGCTTTGTCTGCCCGTATGAAAGCCAGGATATTGTAATGAACTATTTGATCTTGGTAAGTGTGACGTCCTCCACTTGATTACGGAAAAATAAGATATAAAATTGACGGCACTCGAACGTGTAAAAACTCGCAGTCATAAATTAAAAGATGGAAGGAGCAGCGAAAGTGATTATTGGGTAGGAATCGAAAATGTACAGAAAAACATGTGCATTTGTATTTATTACTGTTGGCTATAACGTCATCGTAATTCAATCAATCCATAAGTTATGCTATTGTCCAATCGTAGCATACCACGTTGATATCCTAGAAGGCTTTATCATGTTCTGAATGGATGGAATCTCTTCGACTTCTCTAGTGTATCTGGAGGCTTCACCATGCTTTCTGAAGCCGTCTCAACAGTAGCTAGTTATTGCTTAGTAAATCTCAAGAAGGTGGTGGCAATATCATTCGGTGTACCTTGATGATCCAAGGAGTGCTCTGCCTTCAACCTCCGCTAACGTTAATCCCACTTTGCTTACCTAGCACAAACATGAGTGTTAAAACACTTTAGTGCTGCACAGCGTAAACTTACAGTGGATGGCTTAAAGAGAGGGCTTATAACGACCAAAATTCAATTATTTGGTCTATACTCAAGGTAACGAGCCGAAGCTTACTTGATTGGGTCAAACTACGTTATCCTGTAGTGCGTACAAAGCACTTTCGATTGACTCGCATTAAATTATACCAAAACACAAACCCTGTGATCAATTTAGACAGTTCTGATTTGGGAAATAAAATAAATCATATCAAAAGTAAGAAATATCTAGAACAGTTCAGACTGTGCTGTACAGTCGAAGGTCTCTCCGGAACAACATAGCGTGCTAAACAGCAACGTGGATGATTAATAAATAAGTAATCTGTACCTGAGAGTCAATAAATGCATTTTTGCCAAGGTCGGATCAAATATCTACAAGCAAGAATCTGAGTAATCGTTTCCAGCAGTCGTTAAGTGGTCAGCAAGCATAAACTGAACTATACCGTACCCTTGAGTTAAGTCAAACCCGATCTCATTGCCAATGCAATAGTAAAATCGAGTAAATGAAACAAATCTTTAACTTAAGCTGGACAACAACAGTTCAAACAAAGAGGACTGAAGCACATGAAAAACGATTACAAGAGACCTTAGCAAAAGTGGAACCACAAAACAGGTGAAAAGAATAGAGAAATAACGGTACTGTTCAATAAAACGTTTCGGGACGATTTTCTACGTATTGTTTTCATTTCAGGGATTACTTGATATTTTTATGAAATAATCTGTCAGATCTCACTGATGCAATGAATTTAACACATTAGTCTTCGAATATGGTAGCAAAGTAGGGATAATCTCCAAGTCATACTGTATCAACAGCTGAAACCAGTTATTTTATGATACTTGAGATGGATATGTTGATAAATAAATCCGTAATCTTGACGAGTAAATTATGTACTAGGGTCTGATGTTTCCTTCCACAACTCTTTGATGAACGACTAAAATTCTTTAAATTTATATGATCTTAAAGCACTTGGTAATTTAAAAAATATATTAGTTTAGTACTTTCCTTGATTGTCTGACTGCTTAGTTATGTACCTCATATGTATGTTTGTTCCTATTTTCCATTGTAGCCAAGCAGAATGTGCAATACTCGAGTTAGTTCATTCTAAAAACATACCCGTCATAACAAGACGGATGATTTGAAAATCGCTCCAAAGTGTCTTGGTTGATACCAACGTCATTTCTTGAATTTCTCTGCTGCTTTGAATGCTAACTTTTATCTAAGAGCCACGTGACTTTATGATTATATTCGTCAATCTTTTTAACTAGCCTTTCATGATTCGAATCTGGTTTAAATTTCCCGTTATTATTTTATTCTGTGGGATCACTGAAAATACAATCTTGTTCGAACGAACTCAATAACACGTCATTTAATTCTCTAAAGGAACCTTATTCAATGATTTTTCAGGTCAGCTCCCAGCAACGGTTTCAAAAGTACCTTTCTAGGTTGAGCATTCACCAGATCGTGATGACCCATCCATATACTCTTTCACATTTAAGCACCTTGGCCTTAAGATTGACCAATATAACACCATTATTCTGCCAACTTAGATCACTAGCAAGTTCACCTCCTTTATCACAAGTGTAACGCTGTGTATGACTATTTACCTTACTGTTGTTCTTAAATTTACTGAGTAAACTTCCATAGACCTCTTTCTGGACTATCATTAAGACTTTACGCCTAGCACTTTCGAGCTCTTCGACCTTCAGGCATCCTAAATGAACAGATCCTTCGCGACTCGATGAACCTTCTTAACCACGCTACTGCCCTGACTAATCTTAACCAGTCAGAGTAATAAGAAATAATAGGAAGCTTGTCATAATTCACTGTGCTCAAATTAACCATAGCAGTTTTTCTGAACTCAATATTGTCAGGAATAGTTTGTGGACAATCGGTAATATTTCTACCGAACTCGACATTCAGTAAAGTAGGGCATTTAATCCACAACTCAAGATCGGCCAATTTTTTCAATTGTCTATTTGCTTCGAGTGCTGATTCACAGCTGTCATAAACGGCGATTGCATACTTTCGTCTAGGAGACCAATCAAGATAAGTTAGTTGTCCGAAACGAGAGAGCATACGCGGTAGTGAATCAGTGGAAGTCCACGATTCTAATCCACCAATATACAGCCAGTGCGATGGGATCGCCTTACCATAATATTTTTTGCAGTGTAGGGATCTAATAAAACGACCAGACATGGACATTTTCGCACGACTGGCCATATCAACATTTTGAAAGCATACAAATGCATAAGAAAGAGCACCAGGTTTCGGAGAACGCTTATTATTAATTTGTTCAACATATGGGTCCATCAGCACCATCGAGCTTGGAAATTATCTTCTTTTGACGAGGTTTTGTCATCTCGAACGAAGCGACCAAATTTCAGGGGACCAAGATTGAAATGCACAACACGATAGCCAAGAAACCGACCAAAGGATATTTGTTCAGAACTGTAAACTCGAACCAAACTGCTAACCGATCAATATTAGTTTAGAACTGTGATTTCTTCCAAGCAGCCAACCAATATTTGTTTAGAACTGTAAGTTCTTTTAAGCAGCCAACCAATATTTGTTTAGAACTGTAACATCCAAACCTAAATTCCAATAGGTCTGGATGTGGTTGAATTACTACAGTAAAAGTTTAGAAACTCGTTTCAATTGAAATCAAAACAAAGTGTTTGATGTAGTAACGGTTCTAAAATTCACCATATATACAAATGTACAAATTTACCTAAACAAATATTACTACCCAGTTATTCAACCGACAATTGATACCCAAATTATTCAATCTAAATTACAATGAATAGCAAAGTGGTAAGAAATATATGAAAATTACCGAAAACACCAAAAGGTAAGTGTTATTCTATCCCTTCTGGAAAGATCAAGTAAAATTCCGTCTGAGCAACTGTTTTATAACACAAAGTGTTTCAATATCTGGGAAAGTGCTCCAAATTACAACCAAAGATGCACGATCCCAGTCAAAATCAAACCGCACAATCAAATAGCGAGCAGTCAATATGGCAGACGCCAGAATAATAGCAATTAAAACAAACTAGATACAGTTCAGTAAGGAACATAGAGACTCAATAAAAAACGATAATAAAACCAAGAAAATTAAACGTTGCAGTCTTAATTAGCATCAAAAATGTTAACAACATATACAAATAAAGAAAATGTAAGGAAGAAATCACAAATGTATGCATGGAGGGATTTTCACTTGCAAAATTGATCCAACAATAGTTGCGGTATATTTCATCTTTATTTCACTGGCTCTTCAGAGCCTCCCGTAGTTTAACATAAGTACTTTTGCCCCTCTGAGCTTCAGCAGGTATCCTTTAAAATATCGTCTATTTTGACAATTCGAATATTTGTGGAGAAGTCTGCAATTGGAGGACTGGTACTTGAGGATGATCTAATGAGACTTCGTATTTTAAAGGACAATAGTGGACCAACCTTTTACTCTGTATGGTATTAATTAGTCTGTGTGTGTCATTACGCAAACTACATAAGTTTCCACTGGAAGTGGTATTGAGTTAACCAGATTTTTGGTATGATCGTATGGAAAGCACGGAGAATCGGATTACTACAAACCATACAGCACCCATAAAACTACACATGACTAAGGGTGACTACAACAAGAACAAACTTACTATGCAAGCAGCTTAAGTGTGATTAGATACAATGTCAAATTATAGCAGTATATGTCATCAGATGAAAGATAATTAGTGACAATGGTTGAAAGGTAATTGAACTCAGCATGAACAAGATGAGGAACAAATTCTTATATTGGTGTAGGGGTTCACATCTGGTCAGCGGGTACTTTGTATACCGAGGGAGCATGCAGAATAGGTTGAGTAAAGAGATCTGGAAGAGAGGAACGAGAGAAAATGAGAGTCAACAACCTGTCAAGCCCTCATAGTTCATTTTCTTCTGTTAAGGAATGCAATAAAAGGAAGTCAGCAATAATGCAGGCCTCACATTAAGACAACCTTTCGGAATCGAAACTATTACTAGATAGTTTAACTCGCTTTATGGTCACTTCGTAGTATCTTATGTCTGACAAGAGGGTACGGTTTGTATTTTCATATTAATTTCACGACAGGCAGCATTTTTCTCACGTAACATGGTAATTCTTTTCAGACTCGTTTAATGTCTGAATTTCATACTCAATAATGTGCTCTTTGCTGTTGAACCCAACCTGGGATAAAACAGGTCCGATTTCTACCTCGCTTACGTGTGTACCTAGGATGTACTCACCCCACTTGGTCTAAACATTGGGCAGTGTTGATGCAAGATATGAACAGAGGGTGTCTTTCGAGACAATGAAAGCTTTGTTGTAATTTTCTGGCCGCTCAGATTTTGTCTTGTTCTGTCGAATGCGCTGCAGGGCTAGTTACTACTGCATAGTTTTTTACTGAACATCTGTAGTGATCTGTCAGACAGACGAAACAGCCTGCTTCATCAGATGAAGTTGGTATAAGTCAACTCTTTATGACAGTCACTTTTTCAGGATTGCTGGAATCTCCATGAGACTCGATCATATAACCTAAAAACGTATTTCTTTACGCGGTAGGTTGCATTTGCTAGGTTAGATCCTTAACCCAACATCATTAAGCCTCTGTGACACTAGCTGAAGATAGTAGATGTGCTTCCTGAAGGTGAAATGTGGTCCATGTAAACTAAACACAACTTGAGGACTATATACTTAAGGAAAGGCATTCCCTGGAAGTTGTACAACCCGGTTGGAATCACAAATGCTATCCTAGATCTGTCCCTTGGGTGTGTAGGATCATCTACGTTGATGATCTATCTCAAAATGATTGGGGGCCTACTATAGTTAGATGAGAATGGTGACGAACCAACTAACGCTGAAGTCACACCTCGCGACCAGCCCTTACGTGGATTGAACCATCGACGCATCAAAGGATCATGGACGCTATGGAGACTGTACAACACAAAGGACGTTATTACAAGAATATATTAGTTAAGGTACAACCACGAAATTACAGAAGTGAAAGAACAACCACTGTCGCGTGGGCCAGTCCATGGCATAAGATTGACTGGTGCGCGTTGACTATCCTTGATCTTGACAGGGATCAATGATCTGTTCGATATTCAGTGACCCTACAGGTGTATCTGAGCCTCCCAGGGGCCCGATGTCAAGTTCAAAGTTGAAAATCATGAGACGGATCTGCAAAATGATGGATGAGGCTACTTTGTAATAAGTTTTCCCCTTTCGTACTCGAAGCCGCACTATTCGATTTTTGAAATATATATGCGTTGTGCTAGAACGTTGTATTCTTGCTACTCAGATATTCACTTATCTCGATTTTGTACTGCTGTTTTAGATCTCTTCTGCTTCCAAATAAACGCCGATAACACGTGTCACAGTAAATTGATACGAAATTTTGTCATTAGTATGACCGTGTGTTGATAAATATAAACAAATTGGTTTAGAAGTACTAAAATACTTCAAACTGAGGAGTTTGTAAGGTCTCAGGAGAATCAATAAAAGTCTGATATTCACATCAGCTAGAATAAAATTTACTTGGTAGTGTAGGCTTTATCTGTCAGTTAGTAAAAACTAGATACCCAATGGCAGGTTTAGAGATCAACTCATCAAACAACTTAGTGCAAATACACGCACACAGTGATGGACAAGATTACAGAAGACAGTCGATTACATTTGAGGTTATAGGGTTGAACAAATTACTGGTTCACGTGAAAAAGTTTAAATTTTCACTTCGTTAAATATATTCTGGCAAACAAATCTTATGACGGTCATTTGATTATGATCTTTAAGATTTATATATTTGAAATATCCAATAAACAACTGGCCACAATTTGTCCACTGGTACATTTCTACTTTTCAGACTACTGAAATGGACACCTTACAACCAACATTTAAACAAAATACATTTAATCTATGATTACACTTGACAGGTCAGGTGCTACGTTTGCTCGTCGAAATTCATAAATTAATGATAATAACGTAAAAGAAATAACAAAATTGGGTCCGGATTGGTATTTTATCAAGGAAAATTATGAGTTGAAGAACCACAAACAATTTCGGAATATTGCGCAGTTGTTTTGACAATACTTGGAACTCACTAAATCTGCATACTATTAGTTCAATAATGGATTGTACCCAACACATTCAAATATTTTAAATAACATGATATTGTTCAGCTAATAATTCCTATGTTTCTAACTCATTCATTTCAGGATACAATACAAATACAATTCGTTATTATTGATATTTATTTATTTGAACTCTCTCATTTGGTCAACATCATAATCAGAGCTCTTAAACTAAAATCTAAGAAACTCCTTATCAGAGCATACTACTAATAAATAGTTGCTTATAATTTATTTAGATGGTGTAGATGAGTCTGATATAAATAGCATTTTTTTAATGCTCGTTGATTTAAATAAACACAATGACTATTGATAACCAGGGATTGTTAAATGGCTGTTCAGTTCTAGTTTTCATTTGTATTAGATTTTCAACTAATATAAAATGATTTATGTATCATTAACCAATTAAATCAATATATTCTATTAATATTCAGTGTGTGTAATTTCAAATACTTGTCTTTACTTTTGACTAGTGATTAAAAGTATAGCTCACAATCACTTGGTCATGAGTTTATTAATTCTGGCCTTAATTAATACATATTATTTTAATATTTAATTCGTCATATGTGGCAAATAATTATATGGCTGTTGTGTTGAGTTCAACATTTATCTTAATTAACTAGATGTCACAAGTAAGCCAGTAACGGATTTGAAATCTCATATGTCCAATTCGCATTTTCCATTATCTGATCGTTTTAACCTCATCCATGTGTTACTATCAATTGTTGTCGATCCCTTTCATTATTAAATGCAAGTGCATCCTTTATGTCTACCGAGTCGTAGGTTCACCTTTTCTGTTGTTCTTTTATCTTTCAAACTCTCCCATACACTCTACTCATCACACTTCATCTGCCCGTAACTTGCCTCCAAACTAGACTGAAGTCTATGACAGGCTGAAATAAAACAGCAACCTATACCAATTAACATATGAAATTATTTTTAAGTCTGTCAGAGTACAAGTCGGTCACAAATGATATTTTTACAAACTACCTTCGATTTCTGATCATATGTGTATTCATGTTTTCAGTTAAAGTTATTAACGAATTTCGCAATCATCGTACTGTTGTATAGGACATCAAATACCATGTCATTCAAATAAGTCCTATGGAATTAATTGGTCAAAAGTGTAATGAGGGATCTTAATTGAATTATTTTTGAGTACGTAGGTAATTAAATGTGACTTCTAAACATATTGATTTGAATTGGATACAATGTAGAATTGTACAAAATTTTACGTGATCATACAGATGCATTAAAACGACTAACGGTACAAGTTTAATTTAAGCGTTTATTACTTTGTTCTTAAAACTCATTCTAGTACTATAAAGATAATTTTTAACAAAGAATTGATATTTACTGGAACGTTACTGAAACGTGGGGAATTCCACAAATATTTCATTGTTATTTACAACTGTGGAGACGGGTCTCAGTGAACTCAAGGAAACTGTAAGAAGCTCAGAAAGAGCCGAAGACATTCCATGTAATCATCTTCTGGAAGAACATTCCAGAATTTTGACGAGTAGCTTTCCGACTGGACAAATGCCAAAAGCCACTGCATGAGGATTGGATGACTGTAATGATGATTTCGTTTTTACTATAAACTATAAATACCTGGGAGCTTTGTACCATATTTGACACTGTTTGGGATAAGATTCCTCCCTACTCGTCTTCCGTCTTCTAACTTGCGACTTGGAGGGTTCTAGCGTTCGATTGCTCAAATTGTACGGGGTATAGCAAAAATCCAAGTCCTAGGTAAAACAATTAAATGATAATGTCCGTTCACCACCTTATATAAAAATAAATTAGCTCTTAAAATAAGTAAGATATTATACCGCAACTAGTTCAAGTTCATTTTCCAAATTAAGTGCAACGGGACAATTACCAGATGTCAATCAAGGTGGCTGCTTTAATCACAACTTAGTTGACCATAATAATAGCAACATCTCAATAAAAATGTGTAAGCATATCTGGAAATAAATCATCGAAAAACACAAGAATATTATTGAACCCAGAATTTACGGAATGAAATAAAATGATACATTACTTATTTACATATTTACATTATTACTGATTGTTAATTTAAAGCAAATTTTATTATCAATTTTGCACTAGTCGTTTAGATCTACCGATTAATGTTTAGAGCTGCAACTGATCAGTCTCTTAATGACATATGTGCATGCTTGACAGATTTTATTCAACTAATCCATAAACAAATATATGAAATGTATATAAATAGTGTTACGATTAAATGAATATATCTGTAGATATACTGAAGAGATGAAAATATTTGTTTCACTTACCTAAATATCTATTGTTAGCCGGTATAATGAAACTTCAGTGGTATCAGAATAAGGGATGTATTAATCTTTTGTGGCTGTTGACTGCTAATCAATTTTTTACAAGGAAACAGAAACGTGATGTTAGGTGTTATCCCCAGAAATAATACAAATGGAAGAATCTTAGTCTCAAAAATCTTTCAGATCGACGAAAAAATATTCCTTTCACTGATTAAATTTTCTTGTATCATTTAGAGATATTACGATCTAAACCAAATATTAGTTTAAATGGGTATGAACTTATTTATTCATATATTTAGGTTCGATTGCTTCGAAAATTAGACATAATCCACAGGATAAATCAAAATTAAATCATTTTTAACATCTTATAGACATATTATTCCATTAATCAAAGAAATACCTACTACTTATTAAATGGATTGATTTTCAAGCTTTGCCTTTATTTCAAAGCAGCATTTATTTTATGAACGAACGTTGTGTAATCAATCTTTTCAAACCTAAATTGTCGTTACCTGGTGATGGTATTTATATCGCTGAGAATTGAAAAATAAGATTGAAATAGTTGTAGAAAGTTTAAATTATTATTTGAAACTTTTTAACATAGTTTTAGAAAATTCTTTAAGTATTTTATTGTTGTATTATTCATAGTAGATTTGCAGTATAAACGATCCCTTGATAACGGTACTTTAAAAAAACTCAGCAATAAAATTCAGCTACTCATGAGTAGTTAAACTAAAAGAGATAATGATTGTTGCTTGACGTTATTGATTCAAGATTATGGTATCCATAGAAGTACTAATCTCTAGATTATTAATCTGATCTTTGTTTACTCATTACTTACATCCAAATAAAATATGCGATAACTCTATGTTCTCTGAAACAAAACAAACAAAAAGACATTAGTTTATAATTCCCATTTAAACATTAAAATTAAAACACGAACTTTAATAAAACATTTTCATATATATATACGATTGTACAGCTTGATAATAAATTCGTTGAAAAGAGATCCCTTCGCTGAACTTCGTGTTTTAAAAAGACATTAATTAGGAATAATATATTTGTAAAGTCTCAGCGGATGAATTTGTAGTAAATCCAAAGTTTCGCCTGGCAATCTAGTCCAAGCTTTTTCAAACAAAAAGTTAGATAGTTAATATCAGTAACTTAGTCAAGGCAATGTACCACTCGTTACTATTGATATTCATGTGAAAAGTGTTAAATTTAGGAATGAATTAAGTTTTCATGTTTTCGATTAATTAAAATAGTTTTATGAATAGATTCATTATCCCTCTAGTCTGTACTTGAAATTGTAGACATAGTGTGACGTAAACATTAGATCTTTAATATCAAACGGAATTAGCGATGTCAAATACTGAGTTGCTCAGTATTAAATATAAAATGTTTTCTAAACCTCTCTGGTCGTTGGTATTTTTCCGACTACTGATAAAGGAAACTGCTAATATACTGTTCAGAATACTGGTTTATTGTATAGACATGAATAGAATAATTGACCCGTCTACACTATGTTGTTTTCGTCGCAAAATTAGTAGTATATTAAGTGAGTGGTGAGTAGTCTGTGAAACTGTATACTCTGAATCTATCGAAAGGCAAACATTACTTTCGTTTATCTCGTACTGGGAACAAGAAAACCGAATAATCTTATTAATCGATGCATTAATGAGGTTAAACGAAAACAATATTAGGAGCATTGTAACAAGTAATATCTTTGGTCCAAAATATTCATTGGGATTTATAATTTAACATGAAAAGATACTAAAGACAATGAACTACCCCATGTAATATTCTTCAGAGCTTCAACTAACTGTATAATATGAGTGTGAGGTATGAATGAGCGGTATAAGATTGATGAACAAGGTCGCTTATGCCTACGAGAACGGATCCTACATCGTCCACCACCTTAAAAAGTTTAGCAACAAAAATTAATCAGTGCGACAATGATAGAAATCAAGTTATTTTTCTTAATCGGCCTCTATACACACACTTTTCCAATAAATAAGTCATAATAGTTTTTGTTTTGAATAAAATCTCATTAACGTCTTAAAAATTTTAAAAGAGAACATGATAATCAGGCAGATCAGAATTTTTACTTCAAAACGATATCCATTTTGATACCCTTACAAAAATGTACCATACCTTAATATTTTGGACCTTAAAATATCATTGAGGTTACTAGGCTTGCATCTAAAACAACAATCATCCATCTGAATAGAATTTCCTCAGAAAAAACCAAAGTTTCAGATGATGTTAAGTTTAGAACGGGTTGCTACTTCATAAGACGACGCTTGACTGAGAATTGGGCACAATTAACGTACCTAAATCCAAAAACAAACGTACACACCGACCCCTCTAAAAAGCTCAATAGACTTAGTGACATACGTGCATATACGTACGCACGACACACATACATCCGCACACGCACGTGCATACGCACAGCTCTCACACAGACGCGGATTAGGGATCAACTGTTCGTTCGCGCACTGGATTATCAACTTCTGAATCTGGCATCCCTCTGAATTCCAGGGTTTATTCGAATCCTTCGTGGAGTACTTGTAAATAGCTGTCGTTTACACAACTGACGGAATCCCAATGGCATCCAATAATATGTACAGAGTCGGGGGTAAGTCCAGTTGATATGTACGATCATTATTCAAGATGGCCGACTACTATAAAGATTTTGGGAGTTTAGATAACTTTCTGACTAAGTTTACAGTTCTTGAGCAACGACTTGGAACGCACATTGTGTTGTCATTGTACACAAATCCATGTGTTTAAACCAACGAATCAGGTTGTATGGCGTCTTGTCTTTACCACGGCTAAATACTTCTATATGAGCCTCCATAATATATTCCTTCATTGAACCCATAAAGCTGGAACATTTCTCCGCTGACTACGCTTTTTCACTTCTACTGACGTATTTTAAGCAGCTTACACCTAGAATATTGTATTTGAAGGCTTTTTCAGCCATCTCAGCAGCTGTATATTGTGGAGGCTCATGTAGCGAAATAGTGTGCAGTACATCACTGATTACACGAAATACTCATAAAAAATAACACATCTAGTCTGTCCTGATGAAATAGCTTGACAGTTTCTATGATGTAATCTCAAAACTATCGAAGAAAGCCTCGTGTTCTATTGAAGCAACACTTAGTAATATAACAGACGAAGGAAAGTAAATTAATGTATTATATAATGCTAAGTACTTTCGTACCCGTTTTTCTGGCTTTTAGACTTCTATATGCCTTAGATCTCTTCAGTAAAGTGTGTTTTTTCTCAAAAAAGCTAACTGACCAGATTGACTTATCTGTTTGATATCACATAAAGATCGCTGAAAAAATGAAAGGCAAGCTGGCTTAACACTTTACACTTTCAAATTTCTCCCTTATTTCCGGACAATCCTCCTATAGCCAACAGAAATTGCACAGTTAGCTCCTGATATCGTTCATTTTGAAGTACGTTTATAGAAATTGGATTTACATTGGTGGTTGGTGGACAAGAGACCAGTTACTAGTGTTAATCCTATCTATGTAGTGAATCGATCAAATTTCCAAGCACATTTATCCTTAATAGTTCGTTACTCGATTTAAAGCCTGTGCCCTATGGATACGGTTCGTTCTTGCCTTCTGAACTCACTTGCTTTGTCCTCTTAGTCGTTCTTAGATGGTTGAAGGATAAGGACGAAACCTACCAAGTTTGAAGTCATTTATTAATATTCTTTGCATAATAAGTAAGTAACGGACAGTGGGGTAATTTGAAGATACTCAACTTTCGGAACCATCCATTGTACAGTTGCTCAGGCATCTCAATGATTTTACTTGTAACGGTCCTCTTAACCTCTTTATGAGGAGATTTAGATCGCCACACCTTTTCATTTTAGATCTCACCAATGTTATTTGAAGAGTAGTACACATGTATTGGTTTCTTGGAATTTCTAATTTACATACTGTAGTAGGATCTATTGACTGTAACCAAATGACTTAATTGTCAAGCCCAGCCAGTCAGTCACAACGTAGAACTTCGTACGTACGTACAAAACGGGACGAACTGCTGCGCAGTAAACCCGTCCTTTGCTTGCTAGACAGATATCTCGCCTGCGCCATAAATGACGCAAGTCGGTGAAAGCTAGTCGAGCCTTCTGTATCCGTGCTGAGACTTCGTCAAACACCAGACCACAAAGGCTGATGAAACTCCCAAGATAAGTGAAGCGGTTAATACGCTCAACTACTTCACTCCCTATCATTAGTTCAGGTGTCGATGCAACCCAATCCTGAAGTAACATTTTGCACTTCGAGGGAGAGAATCGCATCCCGAACATGCCTGTATTGTTGCTTATAGTGGTCAGAAGACTACATTTTGTCAGCGTCTTCACCAAATAGAACTATGTCGTCGGTGTATTCTAAGTCAACAAGTGAGTCTCCCGGTAAAAGTTCAACTCCTGGAGATTTAGATGACGAAAGTGTTATCTCTAAAAGCATGTCAACGACAAAGTTAAACAAGAATGGAGAGATTGGAAAGCCCTGAGGACCATCACTTGAGGTAATCAATTCTGATGACAGTTCCCATAAGCTCAAACTCAATCAGTTGTGTTCTAGTAGAGAGCCTTTATAAGATTAATGTACTTCTTTGGTACTCCTTTCAGTGACAAACACTGCCATAGAACCTCACGATCAACGGAGTCAAATGCCGCCTTAAGGTCGAGAAATACTAAGATTGTGGGGTGTCTGAATGTGTATCTATGTTTTAGGACCTAACGTAGAGTGAATATCTAGTCTATACAACCACGTCCAGATTGGAAACCAGCTTGGTTTTCTCTAGTCTGCTCTTCACGAGCTTTGGTTGGGCGTCGAAGTACTACTGAAGCTAATATTTAAGACACTATATTAATCAAACTGATCCCTCTGTGATTGTCACAGGAGGACTTTTGTCCTTTCTTATAGACTGGCACAATCAGTGGTTGGGACCAATCAGATGGAATTACGTCCAGTTCTCAGATTCTACCTAAGACCTCAGTCAATCTCGTTGCTAGTACTGGACCACCATCCTTAAAAATCTCAGGAGTAAACCTGTGAGGGCCTGCTGCTCTCCCTCGCTTCAGATTTCCTACAGCTTTTTCAACTTCGTAAAGAGTTGGAGGATTTACATCAATTTGCCATTCAGGACGACTGGGGATCGTGGGTAACTAAAGTGTGGCTGAAGGCCAGTTGAACTGATCCCTAAAGTGTTCTGCCCGTCGATCCAATCTCCTGGATTGAGAATGAATGATATGCCCATCTTTATCTGAGATAGTTTCACTGATACTTGGGTTCCTAATACCGGTTTCTTTAACAAGTCTGAATAGCTGTCTGCTGTTACCTATTGCCGCTGCCTTTTCCATCTCTCTTGCTTTCACTAACCACCACTGTTCGTGGTCATTGCATAGTCTTTCTGTTAGCCCGCGCTTAAGCTGATTCCGCTCTTTGTTGTGGTCAGAGCCAGATGTGATGAGTTTTCGAGCATCTATCAGTGCGGTAGATGCTGCTGAGATCCAGTGTTTCTCCCTAACCTTATGGTTTGCCGTACTAGCAAATATCACTACTGTTTCCACAGCTTTTCGGATATCATTCCACACTGCCTCGGGGTGGGCACAACTTACATGGTTGCCTAACTGTTTTTCTAGTTGTTCCTGAAATATATTCTTAGCTTGCCTATCATTAAGTAGAACCCTTAGAGGCTTCCCTGCAGTGTCTTTCCTACGTCCAGTAAGATGCAAACAGATACGTGCTCGCACTAGAGCATGATTTGAATCTAAACATGTGCTCCAGAATGAGCGACAGTCTTCTATCGAGTCCCTCCATCGGTGGCTGTTAGCGTTGTGATCTAGTTGGGTCCAACGTTGGGACGAATTCGGGGGTCGTCATGTCAAAAGATATTTTTCCTTATGCTTAAAGTTAGTATTTGCAAGAAATAGGCGGTTATCTGAGCATAGCTGCAACAGACGGTCGCCATTATCTGTTCTTTGAGCCACCATACTATAAGATCCACCCAGGTATCTTTCGCTTAGTTTACCTACTTGAGCATTAAAGTCACCAGCCACTATTACTACATCAGAGTGCCTAGTTTTCCGGAGAACGTCGGAAAGCTTTCTGTAAAACTCATCTTTTACATCATCTGAGCTGCAGTCAGTGGGAGAGTAGGCAGAGATGACGAAGAGACAACGACGAGTGGCCCTATCTTTCCGAGTCCTTACTGTTCCGTTTAGTTGGACAGAGCACAGATGACTGTCCAGTCTAAAAGAGCTAGTTCTGCCCTAGGACTCAATGCTATACCTACGCCAGCGAGGCCACAGGAAGCAGCATCAGGACTTCTAGATACACGAAGTGTGAATCGAGTTGGTTCTTTATTATGACATGGTGAGATCAAGTGAATGACGCTACTCGGATCTTGTATGCGCGTTTCGGAGACGCAGCACACATCGATGGTGCGAGATTCTAAAGTCCTAGCTAAGGAGGCCTGTTGTCTTATTTGGCACAATGTTCGGACGTTAAAAGTTCCTACATGTGGTTTCAGAAGACCAGGAATAACGTTCCGTGTACTCGAATCGTTTGCCCTAGCGGTGCGAGGTGATAAAAGGACGTGAGAAGGGTTAGTCGTGGAGATAAGAAAGTTATTAGGAGGTATAGGAAGGATTTGAATGTGACCAACTTGGTCTCGTGTCAAGCTACATCTTACTGTAGTCCTTAAGATATAGATGAGATCTAAGGGCTGAGGTGTTTCGACAGTTTCATAAGTTTGTGTGCTATATTTCTGATGTTCATGCGGATACGGTTATCTACCTTCATTGGCACTAATTATGTCACACATTGGTTAATCAAGATACTGAGATCAGCTTTAAGGGCTCGTTTATCTTCATTCTCTCCTGCATGTCGTCATTTTTACTTCTTCAGTACAAAGCGAGAACTCGCTGTGTACTGGCTCCCAATATGAGGCTTTATAACTGGTTCTTATTCTGTACCCGACTAACAAAGAAATCCGTGATCCATTTGAGCAGATTCTTGGCTATTTCAAATGTATCTAGTTTTGGTTGAAGCTCGGGGCACAGGACCTTATTTCAAGGCATTTTCAAAATCATCATAAATTACACTTATGGATTTCGCGTTTTCTAGAGACCTTGTCCAGTTCTCTTACTATGAATATGTATAAAAGAACACTGTAATTCATCACATGTGAGATAAAACAAATTCACCTTTCAGTAATGTAGGTGACTTCTTGATACATTTTATTCCCGTAATTTTTACAGATCCCTAGATTGTTTGATTTCAACATATACATTGTGGGTCTCGAAATGCTCATGTGACTTATTGCTGCTACATATTTATTTTAGACCAACTGAATTTTGAGTTTTTCCGTATGCCTCTTAGATGGCACTGTCAGTTGTTGATAATTTTATACAATGCTTTAGTGAGTCTAGGTATAGTTATCTTTAGATTTTGTGTTTGGAAACCTCAGAGTAGGAAAATGGTTGATAAGCTGGTTTGTGTTGACCTTTGCAGTAAACATCTGTTTAAGGGTTTAATTCCTTCTGGAGGGCATTCATCGATGGTGTTTTTTATTTTATTTTATTTAAACACATAAATATTAGTACAAAAAGCACCAGATAAATATGCGCCTCACAAATCTCATTTGATTTGTGTAAGGGCTGAGATACTGCCCAGGTGCCCAGATTGAAGCAGGTGGTTTTCTTATGGAGTCACTCCCCGAGCCTTTGACCTAAAGGTCTGATCCACAAGGCAGTGGAGCATCGTGAGGAGATGCAGTCCCATGGTAGCCGGTGACCAACAATAGGTTCATACGCCATTCGTTCCATCAAGATCGTGGAGCCCATGTGCACCATTGATTTGGAATCAGGGTTTTCCAACTCCCCTAGGTGGACCCTCTATGTCCACCAACCCGGTTAAAGCGCCGGACATTGGCTTTTCGTCCTCCCACTTTCGTAAACAACACCCCCGCCACGAGAAGGCAGTGAGGATTTATACTCTTATACACTAAGTGCTCTCACCAACGCGTTTTAGATCCGATCTACAGCCAGACTAACATCATAAAGGTGCCAAAGATGGCCCAGATTGGTATAAGCCTCTTTGGCTTTCAATATACGTGACTTGATCTAATTACTCTAATTACTACCACCAGCAATTATGCAACTACCCAGATACACGAACTTCTCGACTACTTCTGTCTGCTCACTACCCAGGATGAGTGCAGAATCCGATTCTTGCTAGTCCTGTAGAAGTACTTTGCACTTAGAAGGTCCATAGCACATGCCATACCTACGGACACTGACTAACAACTGATTAAATACTGATTGCATGGCTTAGTATCATCGCATAGTAACATAATATCATTCGCATAACTGAGGTTAAAATGTCTTTCTTGATGCAGCAGATCTACACTACCATTACTTACATTCATCAGAGCTGTTTTCAGAACGTTATCGATAGCAAAGTTGGAGAGGGATGATGAGATCAAGCAACCTTGTCTAACACCGTTGCGTAAATGGTACAGTAGAGAGAGGTTGTTGTGTATCCCTCTTGTCTGAGGTGTTTATATATAGGGCTTTCAAGATGTTAATAAACTTCTCAAGCACACTCTTCTTCAATAGACAATCCCAGAGAACAGTCCTGTCCAATGAATCGAAGGCTACCCTAATGTCAAGAAACACTACGATTGTTGTCTTGTAACAAGTGTGACGGTGTCCTAATATTTGGCGGAGGGTGAAGATATGACTAATGCATCCTTGACCCGAACAAAAACCAGCTTGCTCCTCGCGAGTCAGTCTCTCTCGGGTTTTAAACAATTTACGAAGTATGACAGAAGCCAATAGTTTGGACGCAATCAGAAGTAGATTTATCCCCCGATAATTGTTACAGGAACGACGTGAACCCTTTTTAAAGATAGGGACAACTATTGACTCATTCCATGACGTTGGAACACTCTCTAGCTCCTAAACCTTTGTAAACAACACAGTCAATTCCTTAGCCAGAAAGTCACCACCATCTTTAAAAAGAGCCGGAGGTAAGTCATCTGGGCCCGGTGATTTGTAGCGTTTCAAGAGTTGGATTTCTGTCTTATCAGGTGGATCAGTCGTCACGGCCCATGGAGGATAGGACAGTCTAAACGATGTTGCCGGGGCAGCAGACCAGTTGAACTTCTCAAAAAACTGACCATCGTACAAGATGGAGGTAGATGTTAGTGATTGGCATCTCGTTATCTTCACAGATTGTTTCACTCACACCATACTTGTTGCTTACAGTGACTTGGATAAGTTGAAAGAGCTTCTGGCAGTTCCCAGATGCACCTGCCGCCTCCAACTCGTTAGAACGCTCCGACCATTATCCTTCTCAATCCTCACCGAAGCTTTGCCCAATTTCACTACGTAACAGTCTTCGTTTGTGGTAAAACTGTCTGACACCCAGAGTAGACCGACGGGTTTCAGTGAGTTGTAAGAAACCTGAAAAAACCTAGTACTTATAAGCGGAACGTTTCGTGAAGCCGCGAGCGACTTTACTCTCCGTTCTCATGGCGTTTTGTAACTGCAACCAATGCTCATCTATACTTATCGGTGGGCTGGTAGCTAGATAGGAGTGGCAGTCTCGTACATAACCACACTAGCGGTAGCTGATGGCAATGTGATCAATCTGAGTCTAGGTTTTAGATGCAGAAGAAGGACACCAGGTGGCACATCGGCGATGACTGTGCTGGCAATTAGTGCTATCCAGAAACAGGTTGTAGTCTGCGCGCAGTTGCAGTAGGTACTCAACGTCATCTGACCTGCTACCAACAAGTCCCCATCGGCCACCCAAACGACTCTCTTCTGTGCCTAAACGCCCGACATGAGTATTCAAGTCTCCAGCTAGTACTACAATGTCTGTCGAACGCGCTTTCTGTAGAAGAACTGTTAACTGGTGGTAAAACTTATCCTTGATCACATCCGGGCTGCAGTCTGTCAGAGCGTAGGCGGAGATGACGAGAAGACATCGTTTCTCACACCGATTTCTTAGCACTATTATGGAGCTTTCTAATCTAATAGCACATAATTGACTGTTAATGGGGATCCAATCGATCAGTGCTGCCTTAGCTCTAGCGCTTAGTGCAACACCAACGTCAGTAAAACCAGACGAACATGCCACAGAGTACCCGGATAAACGGACATGAAACGAGCTTTCCAAAGCGACAGATGGAGGGAATTTGTAATACTTCAGTACAGTCTCGAATACACGTCTCGGACAGAAAACAGACATCGATGTCGAAACTTTCTAAAGACATAACCAACCCTATCTGTTGTTGGATCTGCATCTGTGTGCGAACGTTGAAGGAGTCCAGTTTGAATGGATATGTGGTCTCAGAAAGACTGGTTCATTATTCGTAGTCGGTGGTACCATTCAACTTTCGACCAATCAGTGACTTGAGATTGTTTAGATGAGACAGGGTCTCCACCATAGGCAAGCTGCTGTATAAGCTGAAAAATAAAATACACAAAATCAGAATAAAGGGGAGTACACAAGTGACTTAGTATAAAAGATATAAAAACGAACGTTATCAAATGATCATGAATATGATTCGTCTGAATGAGCGTTGAAGCAAGAGTAATTTTTCCAGTAGTAATTATCATTTGATTTGTATGTGGGCTGGGATATTTTCGTGTACCCGAACCGAAGCAGGTGGTTTTCTTATGGAGTCACTCCCCGAGCCTTTGATCGAGAGGTCTAATCCACAAGGCAGTGGAGCGACGTTACGAGATGCAGTCCCATAGTAGCTGGTAACCAACAATAGGTCCATACACCATTTGTTCCCTCAGGATCCTGATCCTGGAGTCACAGTGCACCATTGGTTTGAAATCGGAATTTCCCAACTCCCCTAGATGGGTCTTCCGTAGCTACCAACACGGTTAAGGCACCGGATACTCGCTTTTCGTCTTCTCAATCTGGTATACAACACCTTCGCGAGAAGGTAGTGAGTAGGACTTCCCTGGTGGTGTCTGTATACGTGTGGCCATGTAAAAGTATTTCGGGGAGAGTGGACTCTCCCCGCCCTCTACCGTATCAGGGTATTTGGTGGCATTATCTCATTGTCCTATGAATAGGAATGAATTCTAAATATTCCCATACTCTGAATTAAGCTACTCAAAAGACCTCAATTAGTATCATTTCTTTCGCATGACTAAATTGTTCTCTGTACTCTAAATCATATGGATTGTCTTCAAGTAGGATATTAATTCCTTAAGAAATTGGGAATACACAAATTTTCCTGTCACTGAATCTATAAATAACATATTACAAGTATCTGTATTCTGTTATTCATGCTCACACCTAAGGTTTCTAAAGACGAGTCTGTGTAATTATATTCTACCAAATTATGGGATACGTATCTTTACTTCATTATGACATTCAAAATCTAGTCAGACGCCTAGCTAAATGCTCATTATTTTCTCTGATGATATCTTTTCCCCCTAGACCAGTCGTCTTATTTTTAAGATGATTATAACAGTATTTTACGTTGGGTTTCTATTTTACATCCATAATTGTGTAATAAGAGTAAGATCGATTATCCCACATTTGTATACTTTTATATTAGCATCTCCGAATAGTCAGTCGAACGATATATATTCTTACGCAGTTGTAAGCACTTATTGATTGTGAATGCCAATAAGCAAGACAATCGGGATTTATGGCTTTATCAATGTTGCATCGAACAATCTAGCATTAAAATTCACTTATTGATATCAAAATGTGTGAAGACCAGTCGTAACAAACAAATAGCCTGGCATAGATTTGTGTTAAATCACGTCATACCACGTCTGCACGACTAGTTAGAAATAACAAGTGACACAAATAAAATCATAGTACTAGTGGTATCAATTATTGTAAAAACTGTGCGTAATTGTCGTACTTGATAAGCGTTGACTTAAAACCTGGGTATAATTTTGATTATCATTAGAAAAAATATTTTGATACGGATGGATGTATGTTTCTCCAACGAGGTTATCACCAATAATAACGACAAGCAGCACAAACACTGACTGAAAGGATTTCTGAAATTTCTGGCGTTATTGTTTGCTTATCATTTTAATACGCATATTTTTCTATATTTACAAGGAAATAATTTCAAATCATAGCCTGTTCTTATCTTTTAGTCAACCACCTTCAGAGATATTCCAACTTGGTTTTCTATTTATATCATTACATATATTCACAATTTCTCATATTATTTTCACTCTTGACTGATACAAAAGCGAACTAACTAATCAATTAATTTCGACACTCGACCTTGCAAATAAATTCCTCCATCTTTTTATTGGAAAAAATCAATTTGTTCGTAGAACTTTCACATATGTATTGATTCTACCTGCTATCATATTTATATATAATTGTCAATATGGTCGTGCACTTAAATCAATATACAATCTAGTGTTCAGTTTGTAAAGTATACAAGAATCCATTGGTAGCTTATATTGAGTAGATTTCGTATATTTTGGCATGAGATTCCTACTCCTATTTTCAAACGTTTCTATTCAGAAAAGACCAAAAGTTTTTCTGTATAATATCTACACGATGTAGTCGGGTGTGGATTTATGTTGTTGAAAAAAGGAAGGGGGGTTGTTTATTTCCACTTTTTATCAGAATAACAACAGTCTATATAAGTCACGCTATTTTTTAATTATTAGTTTGCAGCATTACATGTTTCCGGATTCTATCTTATGTTTCTCTTATCAAGATAGATTTAAAGAATGTTCTAAAGCTTTCAATTGTATTTTAGCAATATCTTATATGACTAAGCATCAGTAAAAAATATCATGTGTTATGGAGTATGTTACCGGGGTTGTTCTAAAAACTGGTAGCGCGTTTCTTAGGTTTAGTTGTTAATGTTTGATGTGGGTATTTTCCTTATGCCACTATCGACAAACTAGCCACTAAGTTGATATGTTACAACTAGGTCTTAACTCTTCACTTTGTTTCGTCCATGGGTGTGTGCTACTCTAACAATAACTACGCAAAGAAATTATCATACATTGCGATATGGATTGAGTAATTCCATTTCGTAGTATTTTGTTTAAGCATTTCTGTCCAAAAAACTGCTGTTTTATTCTTTTCATTTAATAGTAAACTTAGACTATTAGAGCTATACATTATATAACATAGACACTTGGCTCTCAGAAATTGGGCTACCTTATTTCACATATTTCGATTTGGACACCCGAATGAATATCATCAGCCTTCATTCATTGAATGTGTTCCACTATAAAACTTACAAAATCGGTTATGTCTGCCTAAGAGTTCGAAAAAGAAATCATCATATAGTGGTTGGAGATAGGGTGTGGGTGGAAGATTTGGTCTAGTGTTGAGTTAATAAAATTTAGTCAAAATTATAATCTTGGCCTCTTAACGACCTAAATTTGTCAATGACTATTACAGTGAAC
Source organism: Schistosoma mansoni (assembly GCF_000237925.1). Lineage (NCBI taxonomy): Eukaryota > Metazoa > Platyhelminthes > Trematoda > Strigeidida > Schistosomatidae > Schistosoma > Schistosoma mansoni. Next base: position 91,199 of record NW_017385995.1, read on the forward strand.
TGATAAGGTATATATGAGTTAACTTCAGTGAATAATAATTCAAAACTTGTAGTATAATAAGTCTAAGCACTTATTTTCTTTGTGGTTACCTAACTTTGTCTGGATAGCTAGATATTATTACTATCAGCACTCATACAATCTATTTCACTCGATTAACATGTGATAGATGGCATCAACATGTTAATTATTCGCTGTATCAGATTACTCAAGAAAGCTTAGATAATAAATAAAATTAACTTTGGCGTTATAATTAATATATTTTCTTTCTCTGATCATTGAAAATTACTTTTTTATTGTAGATTTCGTTTATTTTGAATCATCAGCCACTGCTCCATATCAAATCCGTCGAATAGATGAACTTAATAAAGTAAGTACAGTGTATCTATAAAATAACTGAGCTTTTGATTTACACTATAAAACATCGCCATTAAGAATAGAGGATATTAGTAGCCTACTAGTTTTCGGTCACGGATGTCTTCGAAGCATAGTTCATGTACTCTGGGACCACTGAATGGCCAATGCTGAGGTTAGGTGTAGGATACTTGGCAAAATTAGTAAATTGTTCGACAAGGTAGGTAGTAAACCTTTATTAACTGAAGTGGTTAGAACATATATTATTTATGTTAAAGTCTTTATTCTCTATATGTTTGTACGTTATCATACGTGCTGCAGACTGACAATCGTTGTGTTTCTCAACAGAGATTCTATGCTTTCGATTGTGCGATGACATATAGGATACAAAAGACTGGTAATAACTGGGCTGTTAGCGTTCATAGGTTCAATATTTACTCAGTTCACCTACAACATGATTTTGAAAGATTAGTAAAAATCTGTTTCTACGGTGATGCTTCGCAGCAAACCGTTGAAAACTTCTCTAGTTTCTGTAATTTACATTTGTAACATGTATCAACCAATGGAATTTTTTATGTTCAGTCCGCATATTACCCTTCTGTACCTATATGTAACTTTGCCTTTAAACTGATACCATTCGGTGATTATAGATATAATATTACATCTGATTCCTTGTTAAATAAACAACATATCCATGTCTGTCTGTAAAGGCCGTAGTTATGCATTTAATGAGTTAATTCTAATGAGGTAGGGAATCTTCAACAACTGATGTAGTCTGGACATGTGTTACGTATGTCCAACCGCCGCCTACCTCGACGAGCGATGTTGTCTGGTGTAGGAGTAGGCTGGAAGTAAGGTAGTGGCGGCCAAACCAAAACATGGCATCAGTTCACGAAGTCATTGTGAATTGGACTAAGCCATGTTAATGGGTGTAGATTACTTGATTGGGGTCCACGTGATTATCGTAACAAACTCTTAAAGAAATTGGGTGACACGGCTTAGAATTGTTCGCGGTTGCTCAGGCAAATTTACTCTGTCTTCCCTTGATACCTGAGTCTCAAAATCTCTGTGTACTTTTCCGTTTCTTTCTTTTCCACACCTATTATTTTCTAATACTACAGATACCATTACTACTTCTACTACTTTGTGATTTGTGATAATTTTATCTAACTGTGATTATAGGTAGGTACTTAAATCGATGCATATATGTGTCAGATTCTACGTTGCAAGTGACTGACATTTGTATTGTTTCCGTAGATAATTTCTTTGTACATTATGACAGTATAATGTATTTATTACATTTATCATCATTTCACAAGTATGTGAAGAGTTCTTTAGTTTATTTGATTGTTGTTGCCTTTTGTTTTTAATGTGTCTTTGATGTATTTCTGTCGAAACTCTATTGAAATAGTAAATTGCTTTGAGATTATTCGTTATTTGTGATATTCAGGTTTGCAACAAATCAAAAGTGTTCAAAATCAGAACATAATGAAACTTTAGACCATTTAGGTAGTACCTGTCGCTAATTTATTAATGGGGTTCACTAGTATCTGATGTATAATTTTACCCAGGATTATATTTAGATGAAGTCACCTCTGGCTTTATTAGAACACATTGTTTGAATATATTATGACAGTACAAATGACACGTAATACCCTAAAAGGCCTCATTAATACTGAAATACTTTTTGTCCAAATGTCTCATGAAAACCAGAACCCACTGTAGTTTCTTGTTTCTCTCTTAGTGATCAGAATTGGTTATATTTCGTGTTAGATGAACTCTGTAATAATCCCATTTTACGCTTTTTGTGTTGATATACACATTTTCGATTAGCTAACTAGTTGTATTTCTTTCCATCCATGTCCTTATTCTTATTGTTGCTAGTGTCCCACCTTTTACATCCGCAACCTACTTATTGATCGCTTTTTTCTTGCTTTTATTGATGGTCAAGTTACTCGTTATTTTTCAGGTCTATTGATTTTTATTTATTGATTGTAAATTTCTTGTTATACATATTTAATCTCCGGTACTATACAGATATATATCATTTACTACAAGGCTTTATCTTTCCATTACTGACGCAATATGTATTTTAAAATTACTGTTTGAGTTTCTTCACTTTTTTGAGGGTAAAATCACGAAAATTTACAAATAATTAATTGAACTACCTTACAATTTAGCCACGTCATTAAACGATAATGTTACTTGTTTTCTTTTAAATCTGTAGACTCCCACTGGTGCTGTTGAAGCTAAAGTTGCCTGTTACTACCGTAGACGTGATGTATCCAGTGCTTTAATTAATCAGGCAGAGAAATACTGTAGGTTCTTATTGAATTTATTGTGTTCTGTATATATATATATTGGATTGATTATTCTTCATAACACGCCATCCTGTTTTCATGTTCCTTTAAAACCGCCAATTTACTGTTTGTGCTCAATATCTAATACCAAAAACTATACAACGTCAACGACCATATGTCACTATAGAATAGAGTAGCTAGTAAACTAAATACAGTTATGGTCAATATTCAGTGTGAAAACACAGTTCTATTCTACTTTGAAGAAGATTCACACCAACATTTTAAAATCATTTCATATTTTTACTCACTTGCAAGTGTGATATAAACGCTAATAGTTATATTTGTGCTTTATTGTATTGACAAGATAATTTCGTTAAAGCTCTTACCTTCTTTATTATTCGAAAATACCTACTGTACGATTCACATGTAATCAATTTTTTTGATATTATAATCTTATAAGTCAATGACCATTAATGACAACCCTTTTTTATATATAATAATGACTTTTGAATTTAGAGATGGAGAACTGAAATGAAAGGAAATACAAAAACGAACATGTATATAGATTTCTCCTTATTAGTATGACTGTTTAACTAAATTCTAATGATCAATTTTCTTCTGTACAACAAGAGAAATCAAGCATTAGACTTATCTATGCTGTTTTGGAGACAAAGTGGTTTATGTGCGATTCACTTTATAGAATGAAACTCTATGTCTTATTGAGATTTGAATCAAAGTACCGCTTTGCTGTGCACGTAGTTGACCTGCATTTCTTACTGACCGGTTGATTGTCTGTTTATTGATATGTTAAATTGAGTTTTGTTTATATCTAAATGGAAGAAATTTCTTCTAAATATTTTTTACACATTCGTCATTCACAGTAGTACTTTAATTTCAAGCACTGTAAAGTTTTAAACCACACTCTCTTAATTGGTTATTGCTAGCACCAAACGATGTTATATTCTTTCCATTCGGACCCACTGGACTTCTCTTAAGTTAAAACTGATGAATCACAATGGCTGCTCTCATATGTACTAAATAGGATGACGCCATGTTGGTTACACGAGTCAACCATCTTGATTCTTTAGTTTTAAGGTCATGTCTGTATATTTATTTAACACTGGTTCATCCTATTGTTTGTTTGTCTGTTCGATTTTACTGCTTGTCCATATGTAACTATACATTTGTATACTATAATTGTATGTCTGTTGATATGTCTTGTTTACTATCTCATATATATCTTGTTCACATTCCTTTGGGCACATCCGATAAAAATTAACAGGGAGGTAATCTATAATTAACGTAATTCTATAATTTTGTTAAAAATTAGTGCTTTTTAGACAATTGTACCATGCATAAACCATAACTATAAAACAGTAGGAAAACAATGGTTGTAATATTGAGTAAAGTTTTCAGGTATATTTTTTGAATAGTGAAATCGAGTGATAAAAACCCAACTCCATAAAACAGATATGCAACGTTTTTGCATTAGAAAATTGCCTCAAAGCACACAAATATAATGTTGTGTGAAGTTTAAAAGTTATGTTATTTCCCCTACATACAGGAATTCCAAATCTATTGTTTAGAGATATTGAGCGTAGATTGAATTACACTTGAAATCATTTGCGTGTTTATTTCTATCGATGATAGTAACGATAGTAATGCGAAAAGTATCTTTTTTATGCCCACTGCTTGTATATTTATGTGTATACAGTTTAGCTTTATATTTCCATTTCATTTTATATTTTCTAATATAGATGGCAGTGATGATGATTATGATGAAGAATGTACAAATGAAATAACCAATTCAAATAATAATGATAATAACTCCAAAGAAGGCTTAAAACGCTCTAATACTGCAATCACTGAACAACAAAGGCATCAGTTAAAACATCGAGAATTGTTTCTTTCACGACAAGTTGAATGTCTACCAGCTACACATATTAGGGGTAACATATTGGACTATTTTAATTATATATGCATTTTTTTATGTATTCATTGTCTTTTTTGCTTGTTATCCAATATAAAAATTTCTTTTTTGTTAGTTTCATTCTTTGTTTAATTGTGCTAGGATTTCGCAACTTACCGTTGAATCACTACCACATATTAGATGATTTAAACAGTCACCAATATATTCTAACTCATAGGATATAATTTATATTACTATTCATTTGTATTAAGAATATTTTCTTACTCAGTAGCTTGTAACATGTTCTTCAGCTCAATGTATTGTATGTTGTATATTTAGATGAACTTTTGTATTCCGATTTCGTGCCTATCAGAATTTATCAACAATCTTGACGAAACTCAATTTTTTCCTGTAAAATTTCTGACTTATCAAAACTTCTAAATTATTATTATCTTTATCGAATTAATCTGGTCGTCTGTTGATATTATGTAAGAATGTGAAGTATGAAGACGCTTTTAGTAAGATGAAATTCAATAGGATATTTTTGTCTATCTACGATTAAGAAAAGACTATGTAACTGTTTTATCACTCTATCCTTTCATCTTTTAATTTGTTAACTAAATTAAACACCAGCGAACACATTGTTTGAGAATCTTCAAGTTTAAGGTAGGATATTGTGGATTATATTGAGTATATATATATATATATATATATATATATATAACAGTGTTTTGATTAATGAATCATGTCAGGTCTAGTTTAATGCTCTTCATAAACTGATTATTTGTATTTTGTTCAGGTAAATGCTCTGTTACACTACACAATGATGCAGAACCATTGACAAATTACCTAGTCAGAGATGAGGCATTTTATTATAAACTTATATATGATCCCACTTTGAAAACTCTTCAAGAAGATAGAGGTTCAATGAGAATCGGATCAGATTATCAGTCTGAGATACAATGTTTACTAAAATCAAGTAAATTGCTTTCCTGCTATATTGGTTGCTTATTGATTAGTTTATGTATTGCAGCTTTTCATTCGCTTATAGTTTCTTTCGTTTTTTCATACTCCAGCATAACTTTCACATTATTGTTATTTCACGTTCCTCAAAATGATGAGTAACATTCATATTATTCTTGCGAATATTAGAATTCTATGTTTAAGCTATATATATATATATATATATTCCTTTTCTCCTGAACCTTCAAGGTCAAATGTTGTGTTCTGCCGTCCTATTCCACTATTTTCACGTTTGTAATCCTAAACTAACCAACAGTACAAAGAGAGGAAATCGAAACTGCGTGGTAAACTTTATTATCATTAGCGGAATATTGATGTTCACAGTTTATACATATATCCATGTCAGATTTACAACTTATTAAGCATTTCATAAGTATCAATGCCAATGTTAGACTTGATGGTTTCAAATGAATTGAACCTTTGATACAAAACTTCAATTTGTCAATTAATTTTTCAAATAATCTTGAAATTTACATAAGTGCAGTGTTGTTTCAAATCTAAGTGGTCCTACTGAGGAAGTTTATTAAGATTTAAATAACCATAACAAATAATGACGCTTGCACTCTAAATAGTGTTGAGAAAAGGTTTGATTTAATTGGTTCTGTGTAAAATGTCATTAGAAATTGATATAACTGACAACTTAGTTGTGTTAGAGAATAAAACTAAACATTCTGAAATAATAAGCTTGGAACAAAAAAAACTTATCACTGTAGTATATTAATTTCCTTCAGATTGGCTTTATTCTATAATCATTGTACAATGATATCTTAGAAAAGTGCTTGAAAATTGAATTCAACACTAAGAATTCTTATATTAAGTCCTAAATTCAAATTCCTTTTTATGTCGGTTGTAGAATCAGAAGATGTCCGATTAACTGAAGTACATGAAGAGTTAGTTTGGTCCCCTTCCCATTCATTAACAGCTCAAGAGATCGATATGTTTTGTTTATTAGCCAAAGCCGTTGGTACATACGGTCGTGCACATGATACTTCATCGTCTACTAAACAACCACTTCTACTAAGTGCTACAGCTTCAGCTTCACGCGATATAACTCGTCAACATGCACATGATATACTTCATGAAGCCAATTACGACTTGAATAAAGCCATAAATCTTTTATTACCCGGTTAGTTTGGTTTTATTTGTTTCTTTAATAAATGTTGACAAGTTATTCTTGTAATGAATGTTGGTTCATTACCTTCTGTTTGGGCCAACAGCTACCTCGAAAGGGTTTTTGTTTTTTTTCTTCCTAATTTGGCTTGTTTTCGTGACCCGATGTAAAGTTCATCAAGACTTCTCTCTCTCTCTCTCTCTCTCTCTATATATATATATATATATATATATATATATATATTATCGATATAGACATACAAACAAACATGAATGTTTTCTTATATTTATCTGTGCATATGTATATATGTATGGATTCTATACTGACAAAGAAAAATCGATCGAGTTAAGGTGTCTAGCATCCTGTGGAGAATATAATTCTATGCTTATATGTATATATCACTGTTGAATAAAAAAGATGAATACTCATTTAAAATTACATGAGTAAAGTACTTAACAAATTTATAGGCTTGACATAAGAAATTCATTCAGTATTGTTTCTTTGAATCTTCCCATCGATTTATTAGGACTGCAACTGGTCAGTCTCTAATTGGCATATGTGCATACTGTACGTATTGCCTCGATATAGCCTTAATTCACAAGCATGGTAAGCAGAGATGTATATATATATATATCTATATATATATATATATATATATATATATATATATAAACTTCACCCCATTGCACAAGCAAGTGACTATCAGGACTCAGTGGCCGAGTGCACAAGCAAGTGACTATCAGGACTCAGTGGCCGAGTGGATAACGCGATGGCGTTTGAAGCTAGGGTACTGGGTTCGAGTCCCAGAGTGAACATCAACTGTGAGATGCAAGTACATCCAGCTGACGAGCCCCAAATAGGACGAAACGCACGTCCTGGATTCCACTGCTAGCCACTATCCATCTCTGCTTACCATGCTTGACATAAGAAATATTATAGAAATACATCAAGATTATATCATCTTTACAATTTGAGGGGTAATTCTCAAAATGAAATAATTATATATAACAGATATTTAATGTAAACGAATATGTATATAGCTGTTTATCATTTAATGTATGATTATGACACTTTGAGGATAGTTTGCATTCAATTCTGTTAACGATTGAAAGAATTACTAATATTCAGAAGAGGTTTTGGTGGAGATTTCAGAATTTTCATCGTTGAAATCATGAGTCAATTGAAGCTAGACCACCATGGAAAACCTGGAAGCACTGGACGGCCGTTTCGTGCTATTGTGGGACTCCTTCACGAACTTGCCTCGCGAGATTTGAACCCAGGACCTACCAGTCTCGCGCGCGAGCACTTAAACGGTAGACCACTGAGCCGGCATCCAACGGTGTTAATGTCTAACTTCAACCAATCCACGAAGTTTGGGCAACCGTTCACCAATTATCTTCAGTGAGTGGTTATCTCACAACAGGCGTGGTTGAACTCCACTGGTCATTGCTTCTCACTAGAACTCCAGGACATGTATCTTCAAGTTAGTCACTAGTGAGCATATGATTATAATCAGAAGGGGTTTGAAGTTGAAGTTAGACATTAACACCGTTGGATGCCGGCTCACTGGTCTTTCGGGTATGTGCTCTGGCGTGAGACTGGTAGGTCCTGGGTTCGAATCTCGCAAGGCAGGATCGTGGATGTGCACTGCTGAGGAGTCCCATAATAGGACGAAACGGCCTCGAAGCAGTGCTTCCAAGTTTTCCATGGTGGTTTAGCTTCAATTGACTCATGATTTCAACTATGAAAATTACTAATATTTTAGCAATAATGTACACACTGTAATTAACGTACACCCAATCATTATCAAAGTACTCAAGTTTCACTATGACTACATTGTCTTTGATAAACTAGACGTTAATGTTAAGCACCTTGCATTTTTCAGTTGACATATTTCTTTTTACTTTCTAATTATTGATGAGGCGCAGTTTTATGTATTTCTACAAGTCATTCATCTGATTTGGTCGTTAGTGGTAGTGTTTTTATCTAAAGTGATACAACTTTGATTGAGATTGTAGATATAAAGCTATCTAGCTGAGTAGCATTAATACTCAACTTTCAACTATTTGAGCATAGGTTTGAAATTTTAACTTAGAATCTTTATAGCAGACTTATCTAGGATGTTTAAAAATTCTACAAGTGTGACTCAAAACTTAATTACACATAAATTTCTAAATTTTAACGTGTCGCATTGTTGTTATCATTACCCATGGGTATCTTTCAGCATTATTGACCATAGCTAACTGTGATTCCGAATAATCTAACTTCGTAATCATGACTGACCTGATAAAATTCGGCAAGCGCTAATTATTGGTCAAAATGATATTAACGACTTTCTGGTAGCTGATCAATTTAAACAGCTTTGCTTTTGAATATACGCCTTATATTTTTGCGTATTTTCGTCACTCGGGAAAAGATGAATATGAACTAAAGAATGGATAATGTTTCTAGTGTTTTGTCTCTTCAAGAGTAATCATACCGTAATAACCTGTACACAATAAGTATTGTCAATGAAATCCTATTCCTTTTGCAAGTTATTAGGAGTCATAGTTGAGGTGACACTCTAGGATTAGTGTATGTCGGTCCAAGTTGTTAGACCTCGCCACCATTAGCACAGCATAGTATGTATCACTGACAATTAAAATTAGACATGAGTAATACATCTAAATAGCGGAACTAATCGAAGAGTGAAGAGAATTTAGTGACACAGAATTTAAGATTTAGAGGAGGATAAAAAATAACTTCAACTACAAATGATATCTATTCCACCGACTCAAATCTAGAAGTTTACATATTTCGACATGACTTAGTCTAAAAGTCAATGCTATTATTGACTATTGCTTTGTCCTAGTCTAAACCCCCTTCTATTCGTATACCAACTGACATTTTACGTCGAGGTAAATAAAAAAATCTGGTTAGCCCTGACCAATTGTACTTGATGTAGTGAGTTCATACCCCAGTTCACCCTAGTCTGAAATTCCAACCGAATAGTATTCTAATAAGGAGCTTTCAAAATATTCATTTCGTTTATACACCTCTTTTAATGGTTCAGTTCATTAGATCTGTTTTTATTGTTAATTTGTGGTTATGGTGTTTTACCGAATAATAAAAAGGTTTTTATCATTAAATATATAAAGGAGAATATCATAATGACTCACTGTCTCCTCGCAGAGGTGTTGTATACCAAATTGAGAAGACGAAAAGCGAATGTCCGATGCCTTAACCGGGTTGGTGGCTACGGAAGATCCATTTAGAGGATATGGGAAGTCCCGACTTCAAACCAATGGTGTATGAACCTATTGTTGGTTACCAGCTACCATGGGACTGCATCTCGTAACGTCGCTCCACTGCCTTGTGGATTAGACCTCTCGATCAAAGGCTCGGAAAATGGCTCCCTAGGAAAACCACCTGCTTCGGTTTTGGCGTCCGGGCAGTATTCCAGCCCAACTCACACAAATCGAATGACGAAGTGTGGCGTATATATATTTGGTGTCTCCTTGTGCCAATTTTTATGTACTTACGCCTGTTACCCCTCGTGGAGGAGCATAGGCCTCCCACCAGCACTCTCTATTCAATGCTTATGTGGTTAAATAGATAAATAAATAATATGTTCTTACTTCAGTAATTTTAAATTGTATACAACATGTAATATTATTATATTAAAAGGATACTGTCTTATAATCTGTATTATTATTAAAGAAAATTTTAATTAATACAATAATTAATATTTAATTTCAGGCGGTCAACCTATTATTTATCGTGATCAATTAGAAGATTGGTCTGCAAATGAAACAAATTTATTTGAAGAAGCATTAGATAAATATTCGAAAGTATTCGCAGATATACTTTCTAATTGTTTACCATGGAAAACTCATAAATCGATTGTTGAACTTTATTATTTTTGGAAAACTACAGATCGTTATGTTAGACAACGTCGAACTAAATTAGCTGCTCAGGAACATAAATTAAAACAAGTTTATATTCCGAATTATAATAAACCTAATCCAGCTGTATTATATCATAATACGGACAAAACAATTAGTCGACCATGTGAAGGATGTGGATGTGAGTTAATTCTTTCTTTTTTCCTTTTTTCCCTCAAAAAAGAATAAAATTTGCTATTTCCTTGATAATTTTGAATTTAATTATTATCCTGAGAAAGTTCAGGCAAATTCGCTAGACGAAACGTTGGAATTATTTAAATTTCAACCGCGGAGATTATTTCAAATATAATTTTCACACATAATGGCTTCTTTATACTCGGCGCCCAATTTCTGTCTAACTATTTGTTCTAGTATTGACTGATATTCGTATAAATCTACTATTATTTCATTCATATCTCTTAGCACAATACACTCATCAATTAATTTAATTTGATTTTATATTTCTAGTGTTACACAATCACACTTTTAAAGTGATTCATTTTCTTGAGATATACACATAAAATAGGGAAAATATTCATGAAAAAAGGATTAAACTAACTGTTTAGTTGTCAGGACTAATTATGTTCCGTGAAATGTGCTTATTAAAGGTCGTCTGAGCTACACTTGTTTAATAATTTAAGTTTTCGTCACATTATTAGTTCTTTGTCCTTCCTATCTTCATCATACTAGGTTATGAGATTTCAGTGAGTTTGAAAGGTTATTTGTTAAAGTTATCGACTGTCTCTGTTGTTATTTCTTATTGCATATATGTATTTTTTCTTGTTATATATTTGTCAGTTTTAGAAGAAACCTTTAAAATTTTAGTTTCAGTAACCATAAGTTTCTTTACTGAACCTCCCTTAATTAGATGATGATCTTGTGCAAACAAATTGCACTACTGGATAAATACTTTTCAAATTTGATGTTCTAGATTCATATTGTAACATTTTTCCTATGTTTGTAGTTGTTCTTTTTATTTTTCACATGTGTGACATAATTTAAAATAGCATTGGTATTATATTTTCTTACTTCCTCGGTGTCTTCATATTAGGTGATTTCTACCTTGCTACCATAAAGACGTGGGTTATGTATACACAAAATACATATAAATCTCACTCAATGTGTAACTTTTGACTACTGTATTAGGAAGTTTCAGTCAACTAAGTTATAAATCTAAATTCACCTCAGTCCCTTACGTTCAATATTAATACAGTTTTTAAACCACTCCTGGATGTATAGTAAAAACATGTATACCGTTTCTAATTTTCTAATTTTTTAGATGATGTAATGTTTTATATTTCAAATGCTAGGTACTTCATACGGCATTAACATTTTGATCCCAGTAGTTTGATTGGTTTTAACTGATACAGTGATTGCATAGACTACAGATTTAAATTACCAATCACACCATTGCTCTATACACTTACTTTAAGATAAATGGACAGCATATCTTTTTGCTTAAGATGCTGACTGTGCCAATTAGTTCTATTTTTACACAGTGATAAAGTTTGGTCTTTCCAGTAACTTCCCCAAGTTGTATGTGCAAAACTAAAGCCTACACACCTTTCTTAGTTTTTTTTCATTGTATTAACTGTGTTTGGTTTTCTTGACTTTTGAGGCTCACATTTCATGGACATTGTCTACTTAGATATGTGGTTCAACTTGTTAACTATTGAATTTTGCTTTAGATTTTTATGAAGTTCAAATGCCTATCGATTTCTTGTGTAAGCGAATGAATATAAGTTCACTGGGTTGTTAATTGATTGACGTTATTTGATTATTCGTATATAGATAGGTAAAATAACCAAGTAATAATTGTCGAATCGCGATCCCATCTCCTAGATGTATTTCCACTATTATTTGCTGAGAAATTTAATTCTTTTTTTGTCATACTGCAACAAAAAATTAACATTAAGTTCCCAGATATTTTCAAATCGCCTTATAAAAATCTCTTCATTTCAAGAATAATTTCATCATTATATCAAGAATCCCATATTAATGAATTAACTAACTACCTGATGTGTTTATTTATACCCATAGTTGTCTTATGAGAACATTTGTTTTCATTTATTAATTCAAGCATTAAATTCCTCTCAATGGTATGCATGGGGTCCATCGAATGCTAACTCTCGTCTATGTACTGATTGTTGGTCTTATTGGAAACGTTATGGTGGTTTGAAAAGTATTGAATCTAAAGGTAATTTATTTAATTTAATATATATAATACGTTATATAATGTTGCGAGTTGCCATAGATATTGATTTATTTGTTTATTTTATTATTTTTTTAAAGCACGTAGCAAAGGAGAATTATCATCAACATCATCACATGATACAATATTAACTTTATTTAACTATCTATTTATTCGATATACATGTTGTCTTGTTTAAGGTAGATATTTAGTATTTATCGAAAGGATACATATATTGACGTAATATTGTCTTAGTTTCATGTATGTGGCATTTTTCTCCTAGAAATTTGACGATTTACCTTGTAAGTTGCCACTACTATCATCACGAACACATCATCGGCTACATAACAACTAAGGGTAAAAAAATCATTGGGAATTTGTTTCATTTCTCTTTAGTCAAAGTAAAAAAATTAATGGTTTGTGGATTTGTAATCGTTTCTGCCCTGTGATGCACGGTGTCCAATTTTGATATTAATATACAATCTACTTATTTATGAGTCCAATCGGCTGGAATAGGGAAAAATCTAAAAGGGAGAAGCAAGTCTATTGACTAAACCAGCCGGAGATGTATGTATACATATTCATACATATGTCCATTAGATAATTAAGCCATCGATTGTGTATGTCTCATTCCGTAGAAATCCAAGTCATTTCTTGGCTTATCAATCACGTGCACTTATGATATGACCGATAGGTCTGGCATCTTGGATTCATCTGAAGAGATTAGAAAAGGGATATTGATCCATTCCAAAGGACTTCAAATTGTATGTTGTAAATAGTTTATACTTTTTGTTAGTATTAAACTAAAATGCCGCAATCGCCAAGTAGCCTTTAATTTTCAGCTGTTTATTGACTATTATTTACTTTTGTTGTTGTGATCTTTCTTCTCCTAAGATATTTACGATTCCTCTTCTTTATGATGTAAAACTAAAATGAATCAACTATCATATATTTTTTTATATACATATCATTCCGTTTATGAACTTGAAGAGAGCAGAAATAAAAATTTGTACAGAGTATAAGTATGAATTCACTTCATTTCATAAGATTCTCATCAGCCGCTTTCAATCTAGAATATTTTGAAATCAAAATTATCAAAATTAACCTAGGGAAATGAAGCTTATTACAAGTGAGTGTGTATTATCAGAATAAAGTGAAAATTCCATTAGGTTTTCTCAAAATTGGACATTTTATTATTTTTCTTTTGTTTTTTTACCTGTTTTATCTTACAATTGTTTTTATCAATATAACTTATACTAATGATTTTGTTATTTATATTGTTAAACACCATTCATTTCAACTGTACAGTTAATTGATACACTTTATCCACTACCACCAGCTATCTGGTTAATTTACGCACGTTTACTTTACATCTTGTCAATCTTTTTTAAAGCTTAAGTTTCGGAACTATCTTATACTCTTTTTATACTCCAAAAATTCCTTCCTTATTCTCGAATCATATTGTCTATCCCTAATATTTTCTACAACAACTAATACTATTATTACACCTAATGTCTTGCCATTTGTGCCAAATTGATGTGGCAACTGGGATTTATATTTATGCCCTAGACTCTACATTCTTTATAACTGGTTGAACCGAATCGACTTCCTCTTTCACTATAACAATTTATACTCAAGCCTCAAGTTCTTTGTGTGATTTACTAACCGTTTGAAGTCTCAAATAGCTATTCAGTCGCAAAATTCTTATCACTGATCAATTACAGTAATGATAAAAAGCATAATAATAATTGTTTATTGATTAACTTATTTATTTAAACACAAGCATTGGCACAAGGAGACACAAAATATATATACGCCACACTTCGTCATTCGATCTGTGTGAGTTGGGCTGGAATACTGCCCGGACGCCAAAACCGAAGCAGGTGGTTTTCCTAGGGAGCCATTTTCCGAGCCTTTGATCTGGAGGTCTAATCCACAAGGCAGTGGAGCGACGTTACGAGATGCAGTCCCATGGTAGCTGGTAACCAACAATAGGTTCATATACCATTTGTTCCCTCAGGATACTGATCCTGGAGTCACAGTGCACCACTGGTTTGAAATCGGAATTTCCCATCTTCCCTAGATGGATCTTCCGTAGCCACCAACCCGGTTAAGGCACCGGACACTCGCTTTTCGTCTTTTCAATGTTGTATACAACACCTTCGCGAGAAGGTAGTGAGTAGGATTTCTCTCGTAGTGTCTGTATACGTGTGGCCATGTGAGAGTATTTCGTGAAGGAGAGTGGACTCTCCCCGCCCTCTACCGTGTCAGGACATTTGATGTTCTATTTGTTCTTATCCAAGTGGTTCAAAATAACTCTTATTCATATGATAGTTGACGTCTTGATCGCCTAGAACATTTGCTTGTCAAGCATAAAAGTATCATATGTTTATTTTTACTGTTAATTACTGGGTATTCTTATTATTGTGATCCTTCAACAACTTATATATACATCTTATCCAGTCGAAGTCTCATTGAAATTAGTCACTTGAGATCTTTGTTGCACTTCATTCTTGTAGTATTTTATGTTTACATAGCTAATCGATAAATACAATGATAGCAAAATCTGTTTGACATTTGCGGCCATATTTGTGTCAGATTTTCATAATCAATAAGTTTGTATGCATATGCATATATATATATTGATTTTTGTCAAAACAGTATATATATATATATATATATATATATATATATATATATATATATATATATCGTTCCATATCTCACTCGTATTCAGTCACCGTAGTTTTTTCATTTTGTTTCGCAATTTTTACGAATGAATTCTCATTATTAATATCCTGTATTCATTACATTTTGTTTGTTCTAATAACTCGTCATTATTTAATTGTTGCCTGTTTATATTCCTTTCCTTGTCGTTCTCTGTAAAGCATCTGTTTATAGTGTTTCACTGTTTGTTACCCATCAAAATGTCATTAGTGATAAAGTCCTTTAATACGATTTGGTAATTTGTTCTTTATTAATTAGTTGAACTGAAGTGATCATAGTCTGTTATCAAATAGTAGTCTTTTTGTACATAAATATCACTACTCACTGGAATGTTGCAATATTTATGTCACTTATGTAGTCGATCGGTACGATATGAGTAGAAGTAATAATCCGCCCTAGTTTACTATATAAATATGTGGCTTGATTATCAGTACCATAGAAAATTATAAAATCATAAGTATTCATTCTCTGATACCTTCGAATTGTATCCGTTTATACTCGATCTGCTGAGAAAATGATTTAAATGCTGGAATTTATGTACTAGGAAAATCTCAGATGACTAAATTGTGAATCTTTATCGAATGAATTGTAAATATCTATATCTAACCAACTTTTCTCAAGTAGATGGAAACATGGATACTGCTTTGCACTCTTAAGTTTTACTAAATATGTTAAAAAGAATAAATGTTTAATATTTAATTCAATATTAGACATAATAACCGGTGAATGTCAATGTGATATCAAATGATTATGACTTTTTGCAGTTATCCTACTGATATATAATAATGACATAATAATAATGTACCGAATTCACTAGGTTACTAAAATTAATTAACGTACCGAGAGCATGTCAAAAGCTTAATTAAATAAAATATGAACCGTGCCTATGAAGCATTACTATCATAATCGTATTACAGAAAATGAAGACAGAATTGTCAAACTAGAATCAGTGAGGATACTTACATCCAATTTTTTCATCTTGGCAACATTTATATATATATATATATATATATATATAGTGTTTGTGTTATAAAATATGATCGATATTCCGGAAATGATTCTTGTCGTGCTTCGGTAATGTCGTAGTATCCGTTGTTGTTTTTTAGTTTTGAAATATTGTAAAATATCTGAAATTACGATGAGATATTCATCTGAATTATACACTCTCAGCACTCACAACCTATTCAATTGTAACACAAACACATTTCTTTTTCGCTTTCGAAATCTGCTTTTTATAACTAGTGAGATCGGGGCTTTTTATAGCTGTTTTGACGCTATATGTGTCTTGTAGATACTGATACGACTTGGTCCGTTTGACTACGATAATTTTTGTGTTTCAAAGTTGATGTATCAATATTTCCAGGAAAGGTTTTTTCTTTACTTAGATCGTTTTTTCCTAAAAAGTGTACCATTCTCTTGATGATATCATCCAAGTTGTTTGTTTTAATGAAACAAATTGTGACCTATAGTGTAAACTGTATATCTTTGGATGACTTTTGCTTTGTTTTCTGATATCCAATATAGAGTTCTTTACTGTATTATTCTATAAAAAAAATGCAGTCATACACAATAGAGAACCTGGTACATATATCCATCGATCCAAGTTGACAGTGACTACATTAGCGCAGCTAAATGAAACTATCAAATCATATCTCAGAGTAGTAAAAGTAGTAACAGTATTAGTGGTAATAGAAAATATTAGACGTATAAGATATGACTCAAAAACAAAATATGGATTCGTAAAATGAAAATAAAATGTTAATTTACCAACTTGGGATCTAAGGGAGGACAAAAACTGAATGCACTAGGGGGGCTATTGTGAACAATCCTGAATCATGTTCTCCAGAACCTCTAATCATCGGTTACGATAGTGACAAGGACTTCAATGTGATAGTTTAAACCTACCAACATATCTCAGTCTAGGAGTCAGTGACTTCATAGACTGATGTAATGTTTTAATTTGACCACTCCTAACTTTCCTAAAGAAGTCATTTAATATTAGTTGTAAATATGATTTCTTAACTTTTCTCATACATTATTTTATTTTTAGAGCGTCCTACTACAACCTTGCGCACTCAGCAACAGTTGAACAGTTCAACAGTTGAAACTAATTCAAAATCTGGTGGTCCTATTAACATTACTGGATCAGTGAATCATCAATTCAAATCTCATTCTATTGGTTTGTCGAGTGGAGTAAGTGATGTAAGCTTTTTGTTAAGGATTTAAAAAATAGTCGTGACATACTTTGTAATCAATTTCGTTCAATAATAGTTTGTAATTGTACTACTGAGAGAATTATAATAAGTATTCTGACGAGTTATAACCACATAACTACATAAATATAACAATTTTTTTAGTAATATAGTAATTTTTCTCTCTCCTGTATTTACAATTATTAATTCAATAAACGGATCGATGTTAGAACACCATTGGAAACCTGGAAGCACTGGACGGCCGTTACATCCTAGTATGGGACTCCTCTAACATTGAGAGCACTGAACAAAACCCTTCATGTTAAACAAATACTATTAAAATGCAGTTAACTTTGTGAATTGTATGCCTGGAGTTAGATTCTTATCAAATAGTGTTGTATTTATTCAAAACACTTGTGTTGTTAGTCATCATTAATTTGTGTCTTTATTGTTATATATATATATATATATATATATATATATATATATATATATATATATATATATATATAGTCAGCTACAACGTAGAACCAGGCACATATATGCATCGATCCAAGTTGCCACACCTCATTAGCACAACAAGGTGATCACCAAATTTATAGAAGCAGTTACTTCACTAGTAGTAATATGTAAAGGAAAGATTGCATATAAGGATAATACAGGAAGGAAGAATTAGTTCGTAGAAAAAAGGTATAAGGTAATTTTAATCTCACGGTTTAAGGGAAGAAAAAGAGTGTATACACCTACACCATTTTGATCGATTCTGAGCCATGTCATCTGTTACCTATATTTTCAAAGCAAAAAAATTTTATGTGATTAACAAAAATTTCCAGTTAAAAGTAAACAAGTTACTCTCATTTGAACGAAAATCGTCTACTATACATAAGTTTGAAAAAGTCACCTGTATTTTATTATATAATAGAGGGTATAAGATAATGAGTTTGTCGTAATCCCTGATATCAAACCAATGGTGCACATGAGCTCTAGTATCCTGAAGGAACGAATGGCGTATGAACCTATTGTTGGTCACCGGCTACCGTGGGACTGCATCACCTCACGATGCTCCACTGCCTTGAGTGTTAGACCTTTAGGTCAAAGGCTCCAGGTGTGAGCCCCTAAGAAAACCACCTGCTTCAGTTTGGGCACCTGAGCAGTATCACAGCCCTCACGCAAATCGAATGACGAAGTGTGGTGCATATATATCTGGTGCTCCTTTGTACCAATATTTATGTGTTTAAGTAAATCGTGGAGATAATCATTTGTTTTATTTCACTTCACGATACTTGACTTGTGTTAAATACTCAAACAACTTTGTGTAAATTCGTTCGTTTATGAGAATTGAAACAGAGGTAAACAGAAACTGCGGTTACAATCTATCCACCTACTGAACTAAACTACTTAATTAACGTATGATGCCTTTTTAAGCTCTTTAACTTATCTCTTTTTTTTCTTACCCCTATCGCTTTTAACAATTTGTTATCACAGTCATCATCACATGAGTGATTAATATGAAACCCCCCTTTCTCTTTAACACACATATACATAGTTATTCATGTACATTCAATTCTTATGTGGCCAGTAGTGTTATCATACCTGTCAGTCACACTCAATTTTTATATATGTGTATCTATATGTATATGTCCGTGTTTGTATGCTTGTCTGTCTGTTCATACACCTATATCTAGAATTTTTCTCCAGTGTTGTCAGCAGAATTATTAGTTTGAACTTCCATAAGTACCAAATCTCATGTCGTGAAAGTACTCGCATACATAAATATTCATCAAAACTCGAACAGTTTTGGATTTTGACTAATCTTCACTTAACTATGATAGTTTTAAATTATTGCATCACTTAAATTATAATGAGTCGTTTTTTCTGCACTTTTGCTACTATTTCAGGCTTTGGATGGTGGTGACATTGATATATATACAAATGATCATCATCATAATAATAACACATCTGCTACAAACATGACTGATAATGCTAATAGTAAATTAATTGATGGATCTGGATTCTTCGGTACTTTAGCCGGTACTCCAAGAGGAACACAATGCTTTAGAACTCCGTCCATTATACGTCTAGCACGCATACTTTGTCCAAATCTTGTTCAACCTCTACGTTTAGCTCGACATCCTGGTGGAGTACCAGAAATTTTCTCATCTAAGCAACAAATCCAACATGAAAGCAAATGCGATGAATCTAATCTAACAGGAACGGATAATTTGTCTGAATCCAATATGATGTTGATGTATGCAACACTGAAAGCTGCTGGTCAGTAGTTGTGATGATAATCATAATAGTACTAATAATCAAATAATAGTTTTTTTTTCAGTCTGTACTTTATTGTCGTTTGTACCAAATATTTGTATTCGTTACAGCATACTTTGATAAAACTCCAGCATCTATTTGTATGTGTCCATGTTAATCAACTCAAGATCTTACTTATTCATATTACTCATTGTGGAGGAGCATAGGTTGCCCACCAGGATTCTCCACCCAACTCTGTCCTGGGAAATCTTTTCCACTTGTTTCAATTGCCATTCATTCTTTCAGTGTCTGTCTCCGATTCCTGATGCTAAGTGATCTTTTGACTCCAGGATTCCAAGCCAGTTAGGGTATGCAGTTTGATGATTTCCTCAATGTATGTCCTAACCGCCCCCAACGTCTTTTCCTAATTGCCTCTTCATCAGGAAGCTGGTTTGTTCTTATCCACAGTAAGCTTTTGTTGATGGTATCTGGCCAACGAACATTGAGTATTTCGTGTAAACAATTGTTTATAAATACGTGCACCTTTTTGATTATGGTTGTAGTAGTTCTCTAAATTTCAGCTCTGTTCAGTAGAACTGTCTTGACGTTCGTATTGAAGATTCTGAGTTTGCTGTTGGCTAGTAGTTGTTTTGAGTTTCACATGTCCTTTACATGTAGGAAAGCTGCCCTTGTTTTGCCAATCCTCGCTTTTACATGTGCATCAGATCCTCCTTGTTTATCAACGTGAAAGTTTTCACCTCTTCCAGAGTTTCTCCATCAAGTGTGATTGGGTTGGTGTTCTCAGTATTGTATTTGAGGATCTTGCTTTTTCCGTTGTGTATGTTGAGGCTTACTGCTGCAGGGGCTGCTGCCATACTGGTTGTCTTCACCTGCATTTGTTGGTGTGTATGGGATAGAAGGGCCAGTTTATCTAAGAAGTCCAAATCGTCTAGTTGCATCCAAGCTCTTCATTGTGTTCAGTCCATCCCTTGAGGCGTGGACTTTTTCATAATCCAGTCAGCCACCAGAAGAAAAAGAAAGGGCGAGCATAAGCAGCCTCGTCTGACTCCGGTCCTCATTTGGAATGCATCTGTCAGCTGTCCTCCATACACGACTTTGCAGTGTTGTCCGTCGTATGAATTCCATGTGACTTTTATGATCTCAGGTACACCTTAGTTGATGTTTATCGGCAAATTCCATTCATTTCGTTGTTCGTCAATGATCCATAGTGTCACAATTAGGCCTGTACACAACCGATCCTTGCGGAGTCCGGCTTGTTGATTTCGAAGTTGGGCGTCTTCCTAATCTTTCATCCGGTTCTTCAACACTTGAAAACTTTCCCTGGTCATATTTTTTCAACTGTCTCTGTTCATAATTTAAAGTACTGCTCAAATCTATTCACTGATCGATACTTATCTTCCTATTATCAGTATGATATTTGTAAATCAATCGGTTACGTTATATAGGTTAGGCTCCGATGCTGTTCACTGTTGGAATTTCTCCCTAATCACAATACTTTGTACTTATTTCGGTTTATCAGATTTGTCACATTTATTCTGGATCCATTGTTTTGAAAAAAAATAATGGGCAAAGACTTTTTTCTTGCTAATCACGTAGATCGTCCTAGCCTCTATTTTGATAACAAAAGTTGAGGAAATAAATTGCTTAAGATCATCACTTTTTCGTAAGCCTTATTTTTTATTTGTCTTGTCTACCTACTTATTAGTAGTTAAGTAGTGCCTATGTATTTCAGTTACCTCACACGTTGTGTGTAAGAAAATATTTTTAATCCTTGTGTTACAAATCAGTCACTTATGTGCGTGTCAAATACAGCAAAATTGTCTTCGCCAAAAGGATTAAGATCTTATTGATGTGGCTACTAAGTTTTTATATAGGATTACCATCTACTGGATAGTTCTCACTTTACTGATTGCTCCATGTTGATCACGATGGTTCTCTGACACATGACGTCCGGAATATGCTTTCTAGAAGATTAGTGTTTCATAGTTACCTTACAACATGTGAACTATCACCAAGCTTTTACTTTTTATACATTTTTACAATTTTAGCTCAGCCTATAATATCACGTATACGAGATCCGTCGATTTTATTGACTCGACCACGAAGAACACGACGCTTAAACGATGTGATTGATTTAATGGCTTCACGTAAAGGTATTGTGTTTCAGCCATTAGATCTTTCATCAGCTTTAAAGTTGTCAGTTGCTAATGGTCCTGTCTACGATCGTAAACGTCCTCATTCACCTGTCTTTACTAATGCACCATCGTCGAAAAAATTACATGAAACTGACGATAAAGTAAATAGGAGTAAAAACTCATCAATGTTGACAGAAAATATCACAAGTGAAAAGTGTTTAACTAATGGAAGAAGTACGGCATCTGTTATTACTAAGTCCGATTGTTCTCTTTCACCCACCTCCACTGCTGTTTCATCCAGGCCTAAAAAATCAGCATTTACAACTGATCCTAGTTTAATGAATCAAAATTTAATTTTAACTAGTAATGGAATTTCTACTGATGACAGAACAACAATCATATCAAAATTTGAATCGGAGCTTATTCAGGTGTGTTATTTTTCATTGATTTATCTAGAAAATATATCTTTGATGCTTTCAATTTTAAGAATAAAAAGCAGTTTCGGAATATACCTTTATTCTAAGTTGTTTCGGTGTCAACTTGTGACTGACTAAACCCAACCTGTTTTGCTTTATCATTAAAATATTAGTTTATTGTTGAAAGTAGAATATCATGGCCTTTATTAGTCATTTGAATGGTCATAATTTAACGTCATTCAAACAATACGATACTTGATTTTTTACGCTTTATTTAAGTATGTAGTTTAGTTTAAGCCTTTATTTAATCTGATTTATTCAATGACAAATAATCTTATACTTTCTATATCAATTGTACTTCCTACTTTCCTGGGATTTTTCAATACATTTTAAAATTCAACACAACCTTGGCATAGAAACTCACCACGTTTTACTAAATACCAAAGTTGACTTCGCAAGTCAAATGTTCGTGTTATTTTTCATAGACTGGACGGTTACCGTGTTATTGCTAACATTGCTGACTACCATCTGTGTCTTCACACCCCGTTTGTCTGATGATTGAGATTGAGTATGTAGAATCCTTTCTTCGTCCAAGTTTCCTCCATTTATTTCTGAATTCAATACATAAAACATTTGTACTAGATACGCATCCTGTAATATTGGTACCAACTAAAATATATTAACTAGCAATTCTCTATTCAAAAGCTATATATCATCACTCAAGATTGGTATTTCTCCCTGAAATTACTCTCTAGATTATCGTTGATAAGATTGTTTAACAATTAATTGACTTTTTTCTGTAAATAGTCAGACATGAGTGCATATTAGCTCGATTCAAAGCATAATCAGAATCCTAGCAACGGAACTTTTGGGTGGTCAGAAAGTGTATAGTTAACTTTATAGACACCTAACTAACTTTTTACCTTACCAATTAGCAGAAAGCTTTACACAGATATTGGTCACCCAATGAGATACCTAACACTTATCACAATCAGAAGCTATTAAGATCTGTGATGTGGTTCTTATACTTCATAGTCATACTGGGACAGTAGCCAGTCTTGATCTTATCGTTATCTTTTAGTCAACTAAAGAATCGCGATTTCCGATTAGTACAGCGTTTCTAGATACGTATAATAAACAAACTTAACCGCATTATCCATCTAATTTATGATAATTTTGAATCTTAACCATTAATGGTATTTAGAATTTTATCTCTATTTGTTTCTACAGTATTTAACTTTTATAATGTTTCTTTTATAAACAAACAATTTAAATTATTTTTCGTTTTCATATTTATCAAATTGAATTTCTGCTTATAGAATCCCCAATATTATTCTCTCTTTGTTTTTCTTTAATAGTAACTCCACCAGGGTCAAAGAATGTATTCAAATCAAATTTACTTAACTAATCAACAGTTCCCTGTCAAACCGATGTAAACTTGTGTGTTACTCTCTCTTTCCATCCCTTCTCCAACTCCACCTCTTTTTCCATTGCCACTTCTCTTTGAGAAGAGTTGTTTGGCGTAACCGATACTCTCTTATGCACTTGTGTTTTTTCTTTTTTGTGTTATCAGTGTTATTAATAGTAACTAACCACGTCTAAAATGATGGATGGTAAAAAAAGGTACTAATCTCCTATTTTTCCTAATGCCTTTTGTCTTCTCATTTGTATTTGTGAATCTTTATAGTCTTAATTTTGTGGACTGAGGTTCTGTATTTTTATGTTATTATTAGTATTACTATCACACTATTATTATTGTTATTATATTATTATTACTATATTTACTGTTTCGTAATTTCACTTCCCTGAAACACTACATGCTTTTGTATTGATAAAAAGTTATTCATACACTTCGCCGTACCCATGACTTTATTCCAACAATGCTTTTTTGTGCGCGAGTGAATGATTTACCAGCTATTAATATTCAATGCCTGTCCTTGATACGTTTTTTGTATGCTAACGATGATATTAAAGAGTTGTAATTGTAGTCTATTTTATCTGACAGTTTCTTTGTCTTAAATAAACTCCACTAATTGTTAATATTTTCTTTTCAAGAAAGTGAAATTTTACCACGCGGAACTAAACAAAAATTTCCACACACACCCTACAACTTTTTGATGCTTAGTGTTAACAAACCAATGAATTTTGTAAACAAACACTGTGTATTATGGAATGTTGTAGTGATTTTAGACCGTTTATCTCATTTGGGAATGAATATCTTCATTTGTCCATTGTATCTAAGCATTTCACTTACGCACATCCACCTTTATTGCACTGTATTGTTTTTTCTTTCAAATACAGGCTTATTCTATAGATATTTCTTTTTAAGAGTCCATATTTCAAGTGATACTTTATTGTTAAGTCTCTGGTTGATAAGTTATGCTTTCAGTAAGTTTTGTTTTCCTTTCACGTTGCGTTAAGTAAGAGTGAATAACGTCTATAAGGTAAAAATGTGCAAAGATTCTTGGTGAAACTAAATCCTATTTCATTCCACGTTTGATTAGTCGTACTATGCATTTCAGGAACTCTAATGATTATCATAATTTTATACAGAACTAAAAATCTGATTTATTTTTCTCAGTACGATAAAGCATTATGATTCAGTAAAAATGATGGAATTTAAGTAGTATGAAATACCATGACATTTTCATCCAGCATGTTTAAATATAAATATTTAAACTAGAATTAATCGTATCATATTAACTCCTCTACTTTTTACAGAATATTGTCAGTGATGTTATTAAATAGTCAGAGAACAGAAAAATTGATGACATAGATTACTCATAACTATTTTCGTTAGTGATTAATATTTAACTTTTATAGATATAAGATGATCATTCTTGGTGAAGGTTTTGTTTTATCCGAATTGCTTATTACCTATTCTTGAAACAAGAATCCACTACAATTCCCAAGACGCGCAAAGTAAGAGTATCAAGACTGGTACAAGTGGAGATTTATTCACTCCAAAAACACAACGATGACTCTAGTCGAAAATACACTCATTTATGTTTGGATTTATACACATATTTGATTATTGATTAGTTATTGTATATGAAAAATGCCCAGAATTATCATATATAGCCTATCAAGCTGTATATAGTTCACATTGATTCAATACAAAGAACATCATATCTTGAATAAACATCAAACTAAATATTATACTGAATAATTATCATATTGAATTAAAAACGAAATTAATATTGAACAAGAATTACAATGAGTGAAAAATGTAATTTTATCTTGTCATATCAAGTTTATGTAAGATTTTAGCGATGTTTCCACAGTCGACAAATAAATAGATTTCATAGTTGAATTCATGAGGCAATTGAAGGTAGACCGCCATGGAAAACCTGAAAGCACTGGACATCCGTCTCATCCTATTGTAGCACTCCTCAACAGTGTGCATCCACGGCCCACTGCGGGGTCGTGGATGCACACTGTTGCTCGTTCGAAAAATTGAAACACAAGAAAAGCATTCACTGTTACTATTTTCAATGAAACTTTAACATAGCGATATGGAAACAATCCTCACAGGATGCATATATTTTAAAAGTGATTGATCAATTTCACTTCTAAACATCGATGGAAGGATCCAAACAACCAATATATATGAATCAAACTTTAACATTAGAGATGCTACAGTATTCGGAGTTTGACAATTCCTTTACACGTGACACCCTTATAATCGAAGTATGGCAACCCAGTCAGATCAGAAGTCAGAAACGGAGTGGTTTGAAGATATGTTTGGAAGACTAGTGATGTATCGGGAAGCGTTTTATCTAAGCTGGTTAACGGTTGCAAAGGATGCGTAGGACGACGTAATCTGATGCGGATTCATAACCGAGCGCCTTCAGCTAGGTGTGTCCAGTAAAATTAATGAGGTCAGCATCAAATGTCTAAGACTTGCAGAACTATTTATTTTGGGGATTTATTGACCGCTACAGCATTATTAGCAGAAATTGAGTGACCCTGTGATAACCTTAGCTGAAGTCATGGCGAAATAAAACGTTATCCAGAATAATCACTACTGAAGATTATAAAAATGATGTCACAGTGATCAGGGATCAAATTATGAAACCTATGCAAATCGATGTGCCGGAAATTGATCCAAAAATGTTATTGAACATAAACATCGAGACGCCATACAGAAGTTGATATCCTTGAAATCAATATTCATATCATTTGGTATGAATGAATCACGGTAAAACAATTATTTTTGGATATAATGAGATGAATATTTCTGATATATGGTTGAATTTTGCATCTTGAGAACAAAGATAATTAGAAAGTATGTTTTCTACTGGTTTCTGAATAAATGTAACACAAGTTGTATGGAAGAATTTTGTTAAAAATATTTGTTATTGTTAACTCATTCACCAGGCACTTATTTGTGTACTTGCCTTCAATCTACTCTTTAATTGTAAGAGCTAATGATAGTACCTAGTTACTCAGACCGAAGTAGATTGAGCTGAGTCGCAAGCATTGAGTCCCCACTCCACTATGAAAAATTTAAGAACATACGAATGTTATTCTGCGTTAGCTTAAGCTAGGAAGTATTCAGTTAAGTATTGTGATATCTAATTACTAAGTAGACAATGTTGAAATAAATGATTTGATTATTAGAGGGTTATTACATTTTAAGCAACCAATCTAATCAGAAAGTAAGTTATGTATCATAAGCATGCTAGAATTAAAAAAATATCTCTGACCACAGTATACCTGGAAGCTAATTGTATACGATGTTAAAAACTAAACAAAAAGAGATTCCGACTAATATTTCAACTCAAAGCAATTATAATTAATGATAGAACATATTAAATTTGGATAAAAAGGAACATGATTTCGTTTGCATTACATACTATCATGTAAAATAACGGATAGCCCACCTCGTATATCGTTAATTTTAAAAAAATGATAAAAAAGACTCATATTACAAATATGATAAAGTTGCTTAGCATATAACTATAGTTTATAAAAACGAACTTACAACTACATTCACGATAATAAGAAATTCCTTTATAGTTAGGACAGAGCATGTTGCTAGGAGATGAATTTAAAAATTTTCATTTATAACTCATGAAATTAGATATCAGTTTAATCATGTTGCGAAAAAATTGCCCATTAGAATGAATCGTTAATCATATAAAAAAAACCTACTTGACGATTAACTCGGTCGAGAGTAATAAATTTTCCAAACAACTTAAATTAGGGATATTTCTTTATCGGATGTTAAACATTACAAACAATGAAGGTGATAGTAATATGGTGTGCACTACTTATGCGGACAGACATAAGTAGTATATGACTGGAATTGGAAGTAGAATACTTACTAGTAGAGGAGTAAAATAAAGAAAAAACGAAAGAAAATGAAGAGCGATCAGAATGATAGCAGGATCGAAAGAATGATAACGTATGTAAAGAATAACTGGTGGAAGATATGCAAGTGATATATTTAATATATGATTTTCATATTTTACATAGCTACTGCTTGATTTCACACAAAACAATCAGTTGGTTTACCGTGTAGATGAACTACTGTTTTATCTCTCGAACAGTTTAAAATGTTTATATCTCCTTCAACTACTCTGCCTATTAAATTCAACTAAGTGCAACTATATTACCTTTTAAAAAATATTTAAAGATGGTAGAGTGAGTGTAAACTTATTGATGAATGGGATTAATCAGTACAATAATATGAATTAAGAATTCCGTTGAGATGATTATCGGCTGAAGTAGATCGATAACGTAACCATTTAAGGATTTAACTGAATATATGTAAAATCTTTATTTTTAAAATTTCAGGTTGTTCTGAAATATTATGTATGATTTATTGTGAGAAAATTCAGAGCAATAAATAGATATTAATTGTTAGCAATAAAAAAGCACAATTGTACAAATATTAAAGAGGCAGTACATAAAGACTGCTTGCTGAAATCCGTAATGTATGAATGAAGAAGGTTGGACTTATTTAATTACTCCTGTAACCCCTTGTGGGTCATAGGCCACCGACTAGGGATCTCCAACTAACTCTGTCTCAAGCTATCCTTTCCAGTTGTTTCCAAGTGCTGCTCATTCTTTCGATATCTACCTCCAATTCCCAGATCTATGCGATCTCCGGTCTGCCTCTTCTTCTTATAAATTTCGAGTCAGGACTTAGTCTGTGATGCAGTTTGATGACTTCTTCAAAGTGTGTTTTATCCATCTCCAACTTCCTTTCCTAATTTCCTCTTCAGCTGTAAAATGGTTTAATCTCTACCGCAATACATTTTTGCTGATGGTGTCCGGCCGACGAATATTGAGTGTAGTGTATAGACAGCTGTTAATAAATAATCTTTACTTTCTGATAATGGTTGTAGTAGTTCTCTGTGTTTAGCTCGGTACAACAGAACTGTCTTTATTTTTATATTGGAAATTATGA
This sequence comes from Schistosoma mansoni, assembly GCF_000237925.1. Lineage (NCBI taxonomy): Eukaryota > Metazoa > Platyhelminthes > Trematoda > Strigeidida > Schistosomatidae > Schistosoma > Schistosoma mansoni. Next base: position 120,163 of record NW_017385995.1, read on the forward strand.
CTATGGTATTGTCTGATAGGTGTTTTGAATTCCAGATATTCTTCAATTGTAGCATTTTGCCCTCACTTTGCCAATTTGTGTCTTCATTACATGCATCATATCCTACGTGTTGATCAGTGATACTGCTCTGATATGTAAATGCCTTCACCTCTTTCGGGGTTTCTCAATAATATATGATCTGGTTGGTATTCGTTGTTCTGTATTTTAGGAACTTCCTTTTTTCTTATGAATGTTGGGGCTTAATGATCCAGAAGCTACTGCATCACTGGCTATCTCCACCTTCACTTTTTACTGTAAATGGGATAGAGGGTCTAAGTCATCTGTCAAATCCAAACCATCCAGCCACACCCAAGGTGTCAACTGTATTTCGTGGTTCTCCCGAAATGTAGAGACTTTTATAACCTACCCAGCAGCTTCCAGGCAGAGAATAATCGAGAGTAGGGAACCTTGTCTGACTCCAGTCTTCATTTGGGATGTATCTGTGAGTTTGCCTTTATGAATAACTTTACGGTTTAATCCGTTATAGGAGACCTGCATTATGGTGATGAGCTTCTCAGAGACTCCATAATATGGAAGATACCACGACGTTCTCCTATTCATACTGTCAAACGTTTCCTGATCAAGAAAGCTGATGTATAGTGACGATTTCATTCGATTGATTTTTCAACAATGGTTCAAATTGCTGCGATTTAGTCGATATATGACTGATCCTTACGAAATCCAGCTTTTCAATCTCGAAGTTCTGTATCTACTGAATCTTTCACTTAATTCAGCTACATTCTCCCGAAAACATTGTCTTGGATTGACAGCAGTTCGATGACTCTGTAGTTCTCACGCAAACTGTGGTCTCTTTTGTACGGTATCTTTTTGAGGTATCCCTCTTCTTAGTCTGTTGGTATTTATTGTCCTAAATCTTTGTGAAGAGAATATGGAACAGCTTTGCTTTTGGCCTGTTTCGTAATGGAGTCGTGAATGCAGACTGTTGAAGAGTCTCATACTAGAACCAAACAGCTATCCAGAGCAAACTGGTTTTCAATGCTTATTTAACTAAGATCACTTAGTGATGTACATTATGGAAATGCAATAATCTCCACAAACTTCTGTACTAATAATCGTATATTGAAAATGGTGTTCCGATTGGTTTTCTCAAATATGGATTTTAACGTAGCCTACTAATAAGTAATACAAAACTATACATATATTTTTTATTATTGGAAAGACTATGTAAATAATTATAAACAAATTTGTGTAGTGTAATGTCCTGTAATTTATTAACACTTTATATACCTAAAACCGAGAACTCATTCAAGTCAGTGCAGTATTTTATGAGTTGAATAAATGAATAACATCAGACAATGTATTAATTTTTTTTGTAGGCTGCATTACAGACTTACCTTAGCCATCGAAACCGTGTGTTTCTAGCGATAATCCGCGATGCACAATTAATGAGAGCGTTAACACATCAACGACATATCGACTGATTATATATATATATATATATACATATATATATATATATATATATATATATATATATATATATACTTTATAAACGTTTTTTGATTGCATTTTACTGTGAAAACTTAGTATGTTACATTTATAGAAGAAGGAAATTCCAGTGATTTGTTCATGTTTGTTTCTGGAAGTAGTTATTGAAAACGACAATTGAATCGCATGAGTACACGGGTTTTCGACTTCCTGTTGTATAACATATAAGGCGGCCAGATAAAAAATATAAAAGCTTAGACAGTCATCACGCGAAATTGTTCTTAGCAATACAGGAATAATTTAAATTTCAAACAAGTGTATGTTGGATAGATACTGATGTTTCCCGTTTTTCCTACAGATAAAAAATGTAGACTAGCGTGGGACTTATATTTTAACTGATTAATAAGATTTTAGCGATTTGAATCGTCAACTAGTCTAGTAAAAAGTGCTTATATTTTGAGTAAACCATCGTCCTATGTAAGGATTCGAGTCAATTTGTGATTTAATATCCAATCAATATCATCATAACAAATTTCAATCCTTTTAGTAAACAAAGAAACATGAGTTACTGTTCAAGAATGAATTTTTTTTAACAAATTAATAGTTGAAAACTGAGGTAGTGGAAGAAACATAATTGTAAAGAGTACTTGAGCACAATGTAAAAGGTTTTTTTTATAAACTGACTCCGTTAAGTTACAATATGTGTGCGGTATTTCAATCGGTTGTATACAATTACCCACCGCATATTATCTACATGTAAATTTGTCACAGAAAAGATATTGCAGGTAGAGCCACATTCTTACAATTTATTGAACAGAATCCAAAGAATCTTCGAATAAATAACTTCCAGTAATTTACTTATGAAACTACTGCTATTAGGCGTATTAATGATATTCATTTAGTATTGTTTGTTTGAATTTTCCCATCGATGTGTTAGGATTGCAACTGGTCAGTATCTAATTGGTATATGTGCATACTGTGCGTATTACCTCGATATAGCCTTAATTCAAAAGCATGGTAAGCAGAGATGGATAGTGGCTAGAGACTGACCAGTTGCAGTCCTAAACGTCAATGGGAAGATTCAATCAAACAATATCACGTGAATTTAAACTTCACCCCATTGCACAAGCAAGCTGTTATCAGGGCCCAGTGGCTAAGTGGATAACGCGATGACGTTTGAAGAGAACGGTACTGTGTTCGAGCCTCAGAGTGAACATCAACTCTGAGATACAGGTACATCTAGCTGACGAGTCACAAATAGAACAAGATGCGCGTCCTGGATTCTACTGCTATCCACTATCCATCTCTGTTTACCATGCTTGTGTATTAATTATATGTTAATTATGTTTAAAGTAATTTCTAATTCATTACTGACAATCTTGTTTAGTTTCATTAGACGTTATCACCAAGCTTTCCAAATTCGAAGTTTGTTCCTAAACGCTATAGATGAGCTTAGTATTATTCTCTCTTGTAATTCTATTCCATTTTGTATTTCATTTAATCATTGATAATGATAAATCTAGTTTCAATTTACGAATGAGTTGTTATCTCAAAAAAAACGCCATTTCTACCTCTATTTTTGTAATATAAAAAAAGGTCATTGGAAATGAACGTGAAGAGTTCATCTGAAGTGGGAAATAACAATACTCTTCAAGTTGAATATGTATGTTTACAAATAGCTACTTTTATCATTATTTTTTTCTCAGATTTATTATGTCTTTCAAAACCAGAAACATTTTTTTTCATTAACCAAGTACTACTGAATCCATATTAACAATTTAGTTCACTCGGGAAATTTCTAAATCACAAATAATTTGTCAGGAATTATAGTACTTTGGCAATTTGCATTACCAACTGATCATAGTTAAATAACTATTGAAAACCATAAAGCACTAGATAGCTATTTTCTCCTAGTTTTAGACGCAACAGTGTACGTTCATAACCACAACAGGCGTCAAAACAATGCCCCACACCCCCTATGGCGAACACTTAACCTCTAGACCACTTTGCTATTATTAAATGTTGTATATTTCTACCTTCAATTAACCCGCGATATAGAGCGACAATCTTCTATTATTAGCGTGATAGGACTGTTTGTTATCCAACATGGTTGAAATACACTAGTAATGGCTTTTTACTAGAATTCCTAAAATTACCTCTCATAAATAGCTACTAGTGAGCATATCATTATTATTAGTACAGGTAGTTTATAGATTATTAAATTTAGCATTACATTTATAGTCGTCAAACTGTTTGAAATTTCAAGAGGTTCGATACATTGGTAAAGTTACCATGAAGAAAAAAAATTCACTTTTCAAATTTATGAATAAAAGTAGAATTAATATCAGGAGGGGATTTTTGTGGATATTATAGTAATTTTAATAGTTGATGAGATCATGAGTCAATTGAAGGTTGCAACGGCAGCGCAAAGCTCTCAGATTTTCCATGGTGGTGAAGCTTCAATTGACTCATGATCTCAACTATTAAAAATAGAACTGCAGAGTATGTTGTCAATATGAAAACAATACACAGATGTACCTAATACTAATATCAGCAGCTAAAGGAAATGAAATATGTCTATATTTTTGAGAAGATGAATATTATCCAAGGATAACAAAGTTTCAATTAGTGAACGTAATAAAATGAAACGTGAAGTAGAAAAACCATGTTTATCATTAGGATATGTTGAACAAAAGCTTCTAAATAAATATTATAAGCAAATATGGATAGTGGATAGCAGTAGAATCCAGGACGCGCGTCTTGTTCTATTTGTGGCTCGTCAGCTAGATGTACCTGTATCTCAGAGTTGATGTTCACTCTGAGGCTCGAACACAGTACCGTTCTCTTCAAACGTCATCGCGTTATCCACTTAGCCACTGGGCCCTGATAACAGCTTGCTTGTGCAATGGGGTGAAGTTTAAATTCACGTGATATTGTTTGATTGAATCTTCCCATTGACGTTTAGGACTGCAATTGATCAGTCTTTTATTGGCTATGTGTGCATAATGCGCGTATTGCCTCGATATAGCCTTAATTCACAAGCATTAAACGCGATGGCATTTGAAGCGAACGGTACTGGGTTCGAGTTCCAGAGTGAACATCAACCTTGAGATGCAGGAACATCCAACTGACGAGTCCCAAATAGGACGAAACGCGCGTCCTGGATTCCACTGCTAGCCGCTACTCATCTTCGCTTATATAGCTTGCGAATTAAGGCAATATCGAGGCAATACGCACAGTATGCACACATGACCAATAAGAGACTGATTGATTGCAGTCCGAAACGTCAATGGGAAAATTCAACCAAACAATACCAAGTGAATTTATTCGAAATAAATAGTTAGACATGATGACATACACTTTTTAACAAGATCCTATCACTTATTACATTATAGAAATTGTAAAAATAACTAAGGTATGATCCGTACTACTAATCAATAGTAAATGATCTTATGCTACGAAGTGTTAATACGGCATAAATGAAAAATGAAATTTTAAAATCAATCATTTCAATGGTTTTAATAGTCGGATATAAAAACACATTCATATCAACCTATAAGCAGTAACTATTTTTTTCTTTATTTTTAACCATATGAGTTCAGAATTTTGGTAGATAGATATAGATATATGCATACATTAATGTTCAAATTCCTATTAATCAAAATTAGTAGTCACATCAAAAAGAATCTTATTTCAATTAAAGTATAATATCAGTTCAGTATTTTGTTTCTGGTTTAATTAATTATAGATTTCAAGGCTTTCTAGTAATAGTAGAAACTGTATAACAGTTGATGTATAACTCATTTAAATCTTCATTACAATTGTCAATATTAAACTATTTTTGATAAGCATGACTATCATACGATGATTAGTTTATACATGTTTAAGTGTATATCTGCTTGAAACCCTTAAATAATTTCTTCACTAAAAACAGCAGTATGTTTATATTATTTATGACGGATATAGTGGAGATAAACAAAGATTATAGATTTCTGTTTAGAATAGTATAAATCAATTTTATTATCAATATACATATGTCGTAAATTTATGCATCCATCTATGAATGCATACTGGCGGAAGAGAACAAACCAGCTTCTAGATAAAGACGAAATTAGGAAAAGACTATTGAGGTGAACAAGTCATACATTATAGAAATCATCAATCTGCATCACGAAACATGTGCCAACATGGAATCCTGAATGGAAAAGGAAAAGAGGAAGATCAAGGAATACATTGTTTCGGAAATTGAAAGCGGATATGAAAAGAATGAATAGCAACTGTAAAGGATTACCTATGAGAGAGAGAGTATGTGTGTTCAATGAAGAATACTGGTGGGTGGCTTACGCTCCTCCATGCGTAGTAACAAGCGTAGTAAGTAAATATTTATGCATGTCCATAAAATGACCAAGAATAAATTCTCCTAAAATATGTTTTAAGAATTGCTGGAATTAATTTGAAAATATTAGACAAGATTCTTAACATGATGACAAAGATTATCTATTTTATAAAATGACTGAATAGGTTTTTGATGAAAACGACAAACTGGTATCACAAAACATAATAAAAAAAACCGCACTAGTAGTCGAAATAAAGCTAACAGAGCTCTAACTAACTAAATAAAAAGAAACTATAGTGAATCCGGACAGAAAAATGACCTTAAATGGTTTAAATACGTTAGAAGGGGGCAACGACCTCGTGACTTCCGAAAGAATTCGACTTTCATCATGAGGCATCATGATTCTTCCTTCAACTCCCAGGGCAGAGTTTAAATGGTTTGAATTATTTTTTCTGCTTAGCGTTTTTTTAGCTAGTTAGTTTTCTACAGGATGGGGTCGCTAACCCCATTCCCAACCCTCCTCCTTTTTCCAGGCTTGATACCGGCAGTAGCCCCCGGAGGGGCTACAGATGGAGTTTTAAATGCGTTAATAAAAGTCAAAAAATTTGAGCGAGAAGATTTGATTAATGTTGCAACGAGATATTGACAACTAGTTCATTCTGGATGTAAAACTTGAATCTGAACTACCTGACTGCAACTACTTTATTCATGTAAATTATTCGTCGGGCTATAAAACATGTTCGGTAAGTTAAAGGTGTTTTTTTTATTTAATTAGTCAGTGACCAACAATATCTTTTCTTCTTGTCACACACTTCATGGAATACATTTTGAGAATGTGGGTAACTAACTTGTGTATTTAGAAGTCTGCATAGAAGTCAATAAATCCAGTTGTAAATTATGATATGTATGACTTTGTTAACTGTTACATCGAGAAATGGAGGTTTATTTTTTATCGTTCATTGATTGATACCTCTGGAAAGTCCTACCTAGATGAAGATTAAGGTTTCTTCCGTAATCTGTGGCTTTCTACTGTTCTCGTCATGAAAATAGTATTTTATATTATTACGGAGTGAAATATAAACACTGAAAATGAAGGTGTATAAATCACGCACGTTTGTTCCCCATTCTGGCGTAGAGGAATTTGGTGTGATGATCCATTTCTTTGGAAAAAAATAAAAGGCAAACTTTAATCTTGATTTCAATACCAGATACTGCTCCTAAGTAATTTAGAATACCTACAATTTATTGTGGAAGATTAATTGTCAAAGTGGTTAACGAAATGTATAAATCACCACTTATTTAAACTTTTATCTAAATGATATACCATGCACCCTGCATAATAACAGTTTTATATGCGACTCTAAAACTATAGCAGACCTTTTCAGTGGTATTTTTACAAATGGCAAAGAATCCATAAATGACGCCGTTTCAAGAGTTATATGTGTGACTAGTAACTCAATAAAATCTATCTCCTTCACATGCTTGAAAATTAGTAAGGCTTTAAATACCCTTAAGGTTTCGAGAGGTCACGGAGCAGTATGGTGGTCCAGATATTCCACTTCTTATCCTTAAGCTGTTTACTCTCTCTATGGAATCAGGTTCTTACCCTTGCTGTTGGAAAACTGCGTACAGCGTACCACGTCACAAATCTGGAGATAAGACTGGTATGAACAATTATCGGCCGATAAATATTACTCCAGTTATTTCCAGGATTATGGAAAAAATTATTAGTGACGAATTATTCAACTATTTGCTGACTGAAAAATTTATCAATGATACACAACATGTGTTTCTTAAAGATCGTTTTTGTATGACATGTCACTTTGACTTCTTTAATTTAGTTTATTCTCTACGTAGCCAAGGATGTCTAGTATTATAGCTATACCTGGACATTTCTAACGCCTTCGACATGGTCAACCACAAACTTCTCATAGGTAAACTCGCATCTTATGGGGTCCAAAACCCTTTACTTGCTCGGTTTGATTCCTTCCTCAGCAACCGACATCATAAAGTTAAAATTAACTCCTCATTGTCGAACGTTGTCCCTGTTAGGAGTGGTGTAATACAAGGTAGTGTCTTAGGCCCTTTGCACTTTTTAGTTTTTATCAATGATATTTGTTAGTGTTTTTGTGTGGGTAAGCCCCTTTCGTACGCAGATGATCTTAAAGTAGTGTATTCATTTTCTCCACATGAGCTGAGCAATATTCAAAATTGAATCAGCATGGAGCATAACAAGGTAGCACAGTGGTGCTCAAAATGGCAGATGGGGCTTAATACAGCTAAATGTGGATGGACATGCCTCGGTGATACATCATTAAACTTAGATCTTACCATAAACGGTTAAGTGTTATCTAGGTTACATACAGTAGTAGACTTGGGACTTAAGTACTCCTACGACTTTTCGTTTACCGAACAGATAATGAAACAGACTTCCAAGTCTCAATGCCTTATAGGTTGCATAACTCAGAACCTTTATAACAACGAATCTCGTATTTTAATGTACAAAGTTTGTGTTCGACCAATCCTTGAATACTGCGCGTTTATTCCTAGTAGTGTGCGCATAAAGAATAAATTAAGGCTGCAATCAGTACAGAGACGATTTACACTTCGTATTCTCGGAACTGATTGTACCTTGACTTATACATCTAAGTGTAATAAACTTGGGCTCGACCCTTCATGGGACAGAAGACTCAAACTAAATATTTTCTTCTTCTTCAAAGTAATTAACAAGCTATCCTTTACATCCAACGAAGTGATTCAATATGCAGAAACTTCACATTACGACATTCGTAACAGCTTGTCACTAGCGAAACAAACATATTCTAAATCATCTCTCTATATGAATTACTTTACCTGTAAATTTTCTAGACTCTGGAATAATCTACCACAAACTATCCATAGGATAAAATCTCTCCCATTGTTTGTTCGCTGCATTGAAGCATACTGCTCCTCTGAAAATGCATTAAATGTTCTAGCGCCTGTAAGTGTATCTTACTCCACAAGTGAGGTTATAGGAACCTTAGATGTTTAACCACTTACCTGCCGTCACTTTACATTAACAGTTGTAAACCTGACCAACATATTTTGGCAATCATTGCTTTGTTGTTCCGTGCTCTCTGTTTTCATTTTACTTTCTCTAGTTATAGATAATTATCAATAATTTGTCCTGGCACTGGAAATAACCTTAAAGAACACCGTTCATAAACCATCAGGCTATCCTTTTAAGAAAAAATTAAAAGTTCCCTGCTGATGCATTGGATTGCCGTGATACATGTCATAAATAAACTACTTAACAATTACTGAACCGGCAAACATAAAACAATCTTATATCACATGTTTTCTCTCTACATTAAATATTGCTATCTATGTCAAACTGATCATGCCTGTAAACTGGTGTGAATTCTGTAATTATTATTTTCAGAATACATATTATTATATGTAAACCGTTAAGATCTAAACTGTGACTTCTTCTTTATTCAATAGTGTTTTGACATTTTATCATTGCATTAAAAATAATTCAGTGCAGTTGCGGAATTATTATTTCTGTTGAGGTTGAAACGAGTCTGTATGAGGAATATCAACTGCGTAACCTTCAAATAAAGCGAATGCAGTAGACATCTATTTTGTCCTAGTTAGTGTAATCTTACTAGTCGGTTGAAATCAGACTATGAAAACTTTAGGCTCAGAATCTAACTAATTCTCATCCACTTCATAATTAAAGTCAAAAAGTTCTGTGTTCAATCCGGTATAGTATCATAGACATGAATTGGTGAGGAACAGTTCACATTGTGATGAAGTAATTGGATTTAGTAGACTCTTATTTTAAATTATTCTACTGGTAACCCGAAATTTCCAGTGATAACTATTTTCTGATCGTTTTCGTTTAGTTTTATCATTCATGAAAGAATTATATTTTCTCAACAAATCTACATTTACGAGAATCTACAAAGATACGTAACCAAAAAGTAATAATCCTATGCTCTCCAGAGACTTTTGGGCTCAGTCAACCTTTCTTCATTGTTCAGTAAAAAAGCAATATCTAGCATTTTTAAACATTTCTCTGTTCGCTTAGTAGGTAAGTATTACACATAAGGGTGTAATTCTCAATAGGGATTTCATTTCAGTGATCTAACGCTGTCTACAAGTGTCTTTTAAGAACGTAGTAGTGGATGAGAAAGGAAATATAATGAAATTTGGAGCTTAAAAGAAATCCGGAGTGAGAATTGTGCTCTTCTATGCAGTATTCACCTAACTTTTAGTGTCCAGCTTTGTTATGGATTTTGTAAAGTCATGTGCTGAGATTTCGACCTCCATAATCATCCATCTCAGAAGGAGGACGTGTATACCATTGGATACTAACTCAATGTTTAAAGACGAAACCCTGGTCACGAAACATAAAAGTCTTGAGTCTCCAAACAATCTTGGCAGTGCACTCTTGAAGAGTTCGATACAAGGAGGAAATAGCTGTTGATTTTAGCGGTTATCTAAGATCTATAAATGATGTGAACTACGACAATCTTACAGTCTCTATAAATAAATAAATAAGACGATTAACTTCAAATTGTATGAAATCTATGCAAAACCCTTCATGAATAATTCATGCTATCCTCCATTCAATCTTATTCATTATCCATTTGTAGCAGTCTATAGAAATTGACGAATCCTCACTACGTTCTACTTTCCTTGATATCGTAAGTAGTTATAATAGCGATCGTAATATATCACTCTCTAAATAGTTTTTCTTTGTTTATTCTAAAATCGTCAGATTACGGTGTTTAAATGCAAGTTAACTGTGAATACGATTTTCATTTTCAAGAATCTAGAAATGTTTCCGAATTATTGTGTTAAGTTCACAGTTAAAATGCACTACAGATTGAAATTCAAGCTAACTAAATGTCTATCTAACATATGATAATTTAACTATGATATACCTAATGAAAGTCATGTGGTTGGCATACTCTGTCACTTGATCAATCAGGTCGTACATTCTGATAATCTGTAATCAAGAAATTTAGTTAGGGAATACAGAATGATGTAAATTCATCTAAGTATATCATAACATATAATGGATAGACTTACATTTCACTAACAGTATATTTTAACACACAAATTAAGGTTGAGATAAGTTACAATTAATCTAGGATTTAAGAAAAGTAAGAAGGAAAACTCTTGAATCTTGGTTAAAAGTACTTATATATGATTGAGTAGGATCGGAAGTTTTTCATTTTCAACTGAAATAATAAATGTTAAGATTGTTTTAATGAAACCTATTCTTCGGAATGGATTTGCATACAGTTCAACTTTCAGAATTAACCTGAAAGAAACATTCATAATTTGGTTGCCTATGCCTGTTACCCCTAGTGGAGGAGCAATGTCCACCCGCCAGTATTCTCCATCGAACACACACACATACTCTCTCTTTCTTGTGTAATCCTTTCCAGTTGCTATTCATTCTTTTCATATCTGCTTTCCATTTCCGGAACAACATATTCCTTGATCTTCCGCTTTTCATTTTCCATTCAGGATTCCAATTTGGCACGTGTTTTGTGATGCAGAGTAATGATTTCCACAATGTATGACCTATCCATCTCCAAAATTTTTTCCTCATTTCCCTTTCAACCTAAAAGAGAATCGTTGTTTACTTTTCTGTTGTATAATTACTAGTTAATTCGATTGCTGTATGTTTGTATTGGTCTATTTATAAGCTGTTTGTCTAGTGCAGAAACCATTCAATACACAGATCTATACATTCTTCTGAATGAACAGACTAATCAAGAAATATTTTTCGTTTGTTTCTTTCAATTCCACACTCTCTGCACAAACAATTATTTTTCAATTCATTAAACACATAAACATGTACAAACGGAAGGTCACATTTCTTAACCAATACTTCTATAAATAGAAATGTATACTAAATACTATACAGAGATTAATTGTAAAGTGTATTACTATTATTGTTCTCATTATATGTTTCTGTCATTACCATTGTAGTTTCGAAGCGATAATAACTTTAAATGAAGTATACTTATTTCTGCCTGATATATGTAAAAGCACTGACATGCAAATATCGAAATTTCATTGCATAATTATTTCAACTATAAGATGTAGTAAATTACCAACTTAAAAATGAATAAACTTTGAAGGTGTTTATTTTATTTTCAATGAAATGATTTGTCTGAAGGGGGTTTTGTGGAGATTTTAGTAATCTTATATAGTTGAAATAATTATGCAATGAAATTTCGATATTTGCATGTCAGTGCTTTTACATATATCAGGCAGAAATAAGTATACTTCATTTAAAGTTATTATCGCTTCGAAATTCCACCACAGTGGTCTCGACGATATCGGATCCGCGGCCGCACTGGCCGTCGTTTTAC
>NW_017385995.1:132563-135183 GCF_000237925.1 Schistosoma mansoni
TTTCAGAAACATAAGGGCCTTGTTTTTCAAATAGTTCACCCGATTATGTCGCTTTTAGATTTGAAGCTGGCCACGCCAAAGCAATAAGTTAGCACCCAGGGTTCTCCATAACATGTATTTTTTTTAGTAACATTGTTTTACCAACTGCCCGTACACCACATTCCGCCCACCTGGGAATTCAACCCTAAGACCGTTTCCACTTCTTGGTGGGAGCACATATAATATTAGACCAATGACGCGAGTTATAGGTCTTGGGGTTCGAAATCTCGGCAGGCGGGATCGTGGATGCGCACGGTTGAGTCTCACAATGGGAAGAAACGGCCGTCCAGTGCTTCCAGGTTTCCCATGGTTGTCTAGCTTCAATTGACTCATGATCTCAACTATATAAAAAATGATTTATATTGAAGTTACCTGTTGTGACGTGTGGTGTTCGAAATCTAATACGAATACACAGTGTGTTATGCCCGAACCCAATAACGAACTGCTTGACTGATAACACAAGACTAGGAGAGAAAGTGTATCGGACTGTCGAATAAAATACACAAATACTCATACATATACATATATACCAGTCTATCCGTAGGCCATTGACTCATTCGAAACTCAATGAAATGCACTTGACCTTTATGTCACTTCTGATTGCTATTGATTGACCTTTACATCAGACAACTTCTGATTGGAACTCCATATAATTAACTATTCCATGTGATAAATGTAAAACAAAGACACACTGAAACAAATATCGACTAGCTGGTCGCAGATACATATACGATTTAGACAAGTAAATAATACCAAACTACAAAACCCAATGTGAGTTTTTTGAGCAGTTGAGATGGGAATCGGGGAAAGACGCTGGAGATGGATAAGATACATTTCATAGGAACTGATAAACTGGATCACAAAACAATCCCTGATCTGGAACTATCAAGGCAAGAGGAGAGGTAGATCAAAAAGAAAATATTTGGCTGGGAAATCGAAACCGAATTCGAAAAGACGAATACAACTTGCAAATACCTGAAAAGGATATCCCAGGATAGAGTTGATTGGAGATTTCTGGTCAGCGACCCTCGCCTCTATAAATGTCACAGGCTTAAGTAAATAAATAAACCGATCAGAGGTGAGATAATGATGTGAAGAATGTGGATATTTCATTCTACAAAGTATACTTTTACTTTATGTATGTATGTGAATGATACTCACTAACTAGAACTTGGTTCCTACGAACATTCCAAAACTTTAATATGTAACAATTCTGATGACTGACTTCAAACGAATGGAATCTATTTCGAAGTGATCAAATGAACTTGTATACGAATAACAAGAGAAGTGTATTGTATAACTCAAATGTATCGAATATCTCACTGTGCTATAAAAATATTGGAAAACAACATTTGATCATCAGTTGTAAATAGTAAGTAATCAATATGAATGAAACCATTATCTATGAATAACGAATATACAAGTGAAGTGCATATTTAAAGTATGAATTTCAATGAAAACAAATACAATTAAACACAGTAAAACAAACTCCTGACAAAATTTATAACACAGTGAATAATGTAAATTAATCAAAATAAATGTTTGATAAGTGCTGGATTCGAATCTCGCGAGGCGGGATCGTGGATGCGCACTGCTGAAAAGTCCCACAAGTCAACATTCATAGTCTTCTGCTGCCAGCTTTTCTACTTCCAATTGATATTACACACTAATTATGTCGATAGACACCAGTAGCGTAGACCACATATGAGAGTGGATTCAAAAGAACTTTGATAATTTAATAGCAATGTTTCTTATTCCTTAATATTATTATATTTAAAATGTAAGCTTTGTAATAAATCAAGAGAAACATTCAATTTAGAAACTTTACTCATTCAAACTGATCGGTCACAGAATAGTTAAGTTTGCTACTTGATATTCGGTCTTGTTCCATAGCAGTCTTGTCCTTAGTCCTAATCAAATTTTATTGATCAATACTAGGTGGATTTGATGTTCACAGTGAAACCTGGATCTTTTAATTGATGTTTAGGACTGCAATCGATAAGTCTATTTAGGCATATAGGGACTACGACGATATTCCCAGTAATTCACAAACATTCTAAGCAGAAACAGATGGTGGTTAGCAGTAGAATCTGATTAATTTAGAAAATGTGTTAATAACATTCTATTATAGAACTTGCAAATTGGTTCGATTCGATTTCACTTAGCTAATGATCAATTTGATGAATTCGGAAATCCACTATTGATGGAACAGTGTTTAATTCTATATTCGATTTCACCTTAATGGAGAAAAACAAGAAAAAGAAAACAGCAACATAATATCGAACAGAAAATTTGCCCTTTTTTCATAAAAAACAAAATAAAACTAATAATCGGAATAAAAACAAATTGATGGTTGTCCATATGATCAAAGTTTATTCCATAATTATTGTAAACATTTTATTTGTTTTAATGCAAATGTATTACATAAATTAAATAGAACATTTTGAAGAAATATATATTAATCGGATGAATGTATCAGGAAATAGGTAAACAAGAGTGCACATTTCTATTGACTGGTATATCATAAACATAGATTCAGTTTCAGTTTGGAAAAGGACAGATAGCTGATGACCTGTGTCAG
>NW_017385995.1:135383-207028 GCF_000237925.1 Schistosoma mansoni
CCTACAGATATAACATCAAGTAGATGGTAGTAGTAGTAGTAGTAGTAGTAGTAGTAGTAGTACTGTTAAAAGATAAAACATTGAAGGCAGATGGTTAAAGGAAATATATTTGTTAGTCTTAAATCAGGATTCCTATAGATTGAAAATGACACTGCTAAGATTTAGAGAACCCTACCAACACAGTGATCAGATAATGTAAATAGGCGAAAAGCAAAGATACCATCATTAACTTCTAAAACATATTATTCTACGATCGCGTGACCACACAATCCATCATGTAAACAGACAGGAAACAATATTCATTCTCAACTGAAATGTTTTTGTGATTATCGTATTGATCAATTTAAATTGTAATAGTTCAAGGTCTTCGTCACGTTTTATGGTCTTTGGTACTTTATGTGTAGCGAAATGTTTTGATTTAGTGGACCGTTCAGGTGACTATAAAATATAAAATAAAATGTTCTAGTCTGTTTACATTCACATGAATACCTGTGATTAGGTCAAATTCAAAATATAATGCTAACCAGTACATTATGCGAAGGACTGGCCAAAATATGTGCCTCCTGTGCCTATCACTTTAATTCACTCGCATTATAGGTAGAGATGAATGTTAGCTAACAGTGGAACTTAGAACTCACGTTTCCTCCATCTCTGCTTACAATACAAGTTATTCATTTTCAATCTGTGTTAAATGTACAAGTTATTTATATCATTTGTGTCCCAGCCTCAAATATTTTGTGATATTCTTTGAAGTTCACACTGGGATTCTGGTATATATATATATATATACATATATATATATAGCAAACAACGTCAATGGATTTTCTCAGGATGAGAAAACTCCAACCGGAATTAATAAAAATGATAAATACCAACAACGGGAAATTACAAACTCTTATTAGTGTATTACTAATACTTTATAAAATACAAATCACAGTTCATGTTTCTCTGCAAATCAACTTCAGATCGTCTACCACACATACACTCATCATTTAACAACGAATACAAACCATCAGGCTATCATTTTGATAGTTCATTATCTATACATGTGAATATTGTTCAATCAGTTCATAATTGTATACCATAGAAATTATAATTGGCAAACAATATAAACTTTGTATTCAGATTTAATACTTAGTTGTTTATTTACGGTGAAAACTAAATAATGATATAAAGTATCAAATGACATAAAATAATCTTACTTCATATTTATTATTTCATAACACATTTAATTGATAGTAAACAGGATAAATGAGAAACATTATATATATAATTTCAATTGTAATTCATTAGTAAACTAGAGAGTAAAAAGAGAACTGCTTATAGTAGTACTGTGGTGTGGGCTAGTTATATCCACACAAGTAGTATATAACGATGGTCGGGCATTGAATGTATTTCAGTAGAAGATCGATAAGGAGAGAACGAGAACGGGACGCAGTTGCTATGACAATGCATGAACAATAATAATGGGAGACTATGGACTGATATTTGCAGAAGGAATGGTCAAGATTGAGATAATTGATTGATCATTTGTAAATTAACTGTTAACTGTATGCTTGTCCGATTTTAGGGAGATAGTCTGTAATTTTGTGCTTAAATGCATTCGATTGTCCCCACTCGTGTTCTTGTTCACTACAGTATTTCATAACAATCCAGATGAAACAAATCTACATTTTCTATGCAAATAACACTTCATATTGTAATAAACACTTCCAGGAATCATTTGTACTTTGTAAAAATACGCAGATTATATTGTATCATAACTATAAACTCATAATACTATTTCTCATATTTTAATGTTAATAAAAAACTTAACCTTATGTATTAATTCCGGTTTCAGTTCAAAGAGCTGTATACTAATTCTCGGACCTTTAGGGTTATTCACGAACATAATTTATAAAATTATAACAGTAGGATATATCATGTGACTGAAATGGAACTATCGATCATCGGATGGCATCTCATTCACAAGATGGACCTTGACCTTACCCTCAAGACGACTAGTAAACAGACACATACAAACGGACATGTATATATTATATACCACGTGATTAAACAAGTGCACAGGAAATTTGTTTTTACTTTTTTATATCATTTCGTAATAAATATAATGAGGATCGATGATCCTAGTATAGAAAAGCAGTTATGACCTATAAATCTTCTGTAATTTTTCAGTAACCCTTATACACTGAGCTTTATTATTAACACTATATGGAAAACTAAGTTTGGAAATTACCCTCATTTTAATCGCAATTATAATTAACTTTATCCACTAATATTTTTGTCCATTTGTATGTGTCTGTTTACTAGTCGTCTTGAGGGTAAGGTCAAGGTCCATCTTGTGAATGAGATGCCATCCGATGATCGATAGTTCCACTTCAGTCACTGCATTAAAATATGAGAAATAGTATTATGAGTTTATAGTTATGATACAATATAATCTGCGTACTTTTACAAAGTACAAATGATTCCTGGAAGTGTTTATTACAATATGAAGTGTTATTTGCATAGAAAATGTATAAATAGTAAGAATAAGCAATAAATCGATTTGTGTTCCATCATTTTCATAATGCATTCAACAGACGGTGTAAAATTATAATTGTTTACAGTCGTAGTATATTTTAAACATATTTTCTAAAACATATCATTCAAAGTAAATGAATAAATTCTCAGCATACTTTTGATTTTCCAATCATTTATAGCAATCGATTTACGTGACTAAATGAACAACAGTTTTGTTTCTATATTTATTTTTTTAGTTGTTAGGATCGATTCAAGCTAGACATTACAACCGTCGGATGACGTCTCAGTGGTCTAGAGGTTAAGTGTTCGCACGCAAGACTGAATATCTTAGGTTTGATTCCCGTGTGAGGGATTGGTGATGCTCACTGCTAGCGAGTCTAGCTTAGATCGACTCATGAATCCAAGTATTAAAATTACTGCGATCTCCACAAATCCCCATTCTGAAAATTGTTATTGTGAATTCTGATACAAGTCGAATCCTGTCACCCATAAGTCAACTTTTGATCTTAGCGATTTTACGTCCACGAGACTTGATTAAGCGAAAAACAGGTGGTAATATCCAAGTATTCATGCTATTTAGTGCATCAAATAAATAAGTTTTCGCGTGTTCATCTCATTCTTTAACTAGCAACCATAGAATAAATTTTGATTGACATATAGATTTATAATTCGAAGATTGTACTGTTGCATCACTTCACTTCTGTATTTTCTAACTTATTTTGATCGTATAAGTTTCCGTAAAGATCATCACAAAGCATTACTTTGCATACATGTTTTAATCTGACACACAAATCAGCAAGTTGTTTATTATTATTGATTTGGTTACTTGATTAACTAAAACATAATTTTCCTTAATCGTTTAAAATTTTAAAAATCCCCATATCATGAACTAGAACAACATATATAAGCGAACAATATTGTTTTTGATTAGATCCTCATCAGGCTTGACTCTGAGATGCAGTAATATTTATATGCATATACGAAATTATGAAACCAATCAAGACAGTTTACGAGTCAGTGATAACAGTGGAATAGATTACATAACTAAAAATAATAAGTAGAGAGTACGAATTGATAGTGTGATGACAGGTGTACTAGTTGTGATAATAGTAATAAGGGCTTGAATCCATGTTTCATAATGGGAAATAGATTAATGGTTTGAAAAAATATAGATGCTGAAATAACATTCATGAAAAGCATAAGATTATGTGACAAGAACTATTCAGATAATTGGACAATGAAGTGTATATTTGGAAAAAAAATATGTGGGGAGGGGTGAAGAAAAATAAGTGAAACCAAGAGTATGGAAAATAATAATAAATAAATAAAATCATTTATTAAGACCCAAGGGAGAGATAAAGATTTTACAAATTTCTCATGAATACAAAGACATGAATTGTTGACTCGAATTCCGATAGCTTCTGTTATGTGTAAGAGACGAGATCGAACCCCACCAGGAAAACTAGTGAGGATAAGATATATCACTTTAAATGACCTATTTCTGTCTACTACATGATTGCAACCAACCAAGTGTTGTAGAACAAAGTTGCATATAGTTTTGACGGTACACATTCTTAACCACGAAGGGTGTTCGCTAACTCGTTGTCTCAGTTGTCTGGTAGTGCACCCAACATAGCTTTCTCCACAGGAGCATCTGAAGTCGTAGATACAGATAGATATGGCAGAACCAGATAACTTTTCCTTTAGTTGAGGAGTCACCACAATCGTTTAAGTAACTTTTACACAGTGTTTTTTATTAGATCGCCTAGTATTGAGGAACCGTAATCTGTTTCAAGACCTATAAATCTCATGAATTGTACACTACAATGAATCCATGATTTTGTAGTCCGATCATTAACTATTTTAATTTAAATAGTGAGAACTATCTAGTTTCTAATCGAGAAATTACGAAAAATTATTGAATAATGCTAAGGAGTCACAAAATTTAGTTTCTGAACTTCCAATGGTACATCACCTATTTTCCATTCATAAATACTATTTTAGATGATTTTGAATAGATATAAATATTTAAAAATCATACATAAATAGAGAAGAAGATAAATGATATATTCTGATATTGTAGCAGTTCGGATTTTGTAGTTCATTTTTTATAGTCCGTTTATTTTGGCTAAAATTATTATTTATTTCCTCCTTATTATTTGGGACATCGGAAACTTTCTTCATTTTCAGTATTTCATTATCGAAATAATACAACAAGATTATTACAACATATGTTAGATGGATAGATTTGCTTCATCTGGATTGTTATGAAATACTGTAGTGAACAAGAACACGAGTGGGGACAATCGAATGCATTTAAGCACAAAATTACAGACTATCTCCCTAAAATCGGACAAGCATACAGTTAACAGTTAATTTACAAATGATCAATCAATTATCTCAATCTTGACCATTCCTTCTGCAAATATCAGTCCATAGTCTCCCATTATTATTGTTCATGCATTGTCATAGCAACTGTGTCCCGTTCTCGTTCTCTCCTTATCGATCTTCTACTGAAATACATTCAATGCCCGACCATCGTTATATACTACTTGTGTGGATATAACTAGCCCACACCACAATACTACTATAAGCAGTTCTCTTTTTACTCTCTAGTTTACTAATGAATTACAATTGAAATTATATATATAATGTTTCTCATTTATCCTGTTTACTATCAATTAAATGTGTTATGAAATAATAAATATGAAGTAAGATTATTTTATGTCATTTGATACTTTATATCATTATTTAGTTTTCACCGTAAATAAACAACTAAGTATTAAATCTGAATACAAAGTTTATATTGTTTGCCAATTATAATTTCTATGGTATACAATTATGAACTGATTGAACAATATTCACATGTATAGATAATGAACTATCAAAATGATAGCCTGATGGTTTGTATTCGTTGTTAAATGATGAGTGTATGTGTGGTAGACGATCTGAAGTTGATTTGCAGAGAAACATGAACTGTGATTTGTATTTTATAAAGTATTAGTAATACACTAATAAGAGTTTGTAATTTCCCGTTGTTGGTATTTATCATTTTTATTAATTCCGGTTGGAGTTTTCTCATCCTGAGAAAATCCATTGACGTTGTTTGCTATATATATATATGTATATATATATATATATACCAGAATCCCAGTGTGAACTTCAAAGAATATCACAAAATATTTGAGGCTGGGACACAAATGATATAAATAACTTGTACATTTAACACAGATTGAAAATGAATAACTTGTATTGTAAGCAGAGATGGAGGAAACGTGAGTTCTAAGTTCCACTGTTAGCTAACATTCATCTCTACCTATAATGCGAGTGAATTAAAGTGATAGGCACAGGAGGCACATATTTTGGCCAGTCCTTCGCATAATGTACTGGTTAGCATTATATTTTGAATTTGACCTAATCACAGGTATTCATGTGAATGTAAACAGACTAGAACATTTTATTTTATATTTTATAGTCACCTGAACGGTCCACTAAATCAAAACATTTCGCTACACATAAAGTACCAAAGACCATAAAACGTGACGAAGACCTTGAACTATTACAATTTAAATTGATCAATACGATAATCACAAAAACATTTCAGTTGAGAATGAATATTGTTTCCTGTCTGTTTACATGATGGATTGTGTGGTCACGCGATCGTAGAATAATATGTTTTAGAAGTTAATGATGGTATCTTTGCTTTTCGCCTATTTACATTATCTGATCACTGTGTTGGTAGGGTTCTCTAAATCTTAGCAGTGTCATTTTCAATCTATAGGAATCCTGATTTAAGACTAACAAATATATTTCCTTTAACCATCTGCCTTCAATGTTTTATCTTTTAACAGTACTACTACTACTACTACTACTACCATCTACTTGATGTTATATCTGTAGGATTGTAAATTGGATCAGAAAGCATTGGACGAAATGTAGAGAATAACACACTAACACACTCACTGTTCTCAGTGTTTCAAACTGGCTTGTTTAAACGATGACTCCACAAGTAATGAATTGACATCTTCTTCACTAATAGTCTGTCTGTGTTAATCTAACAAAGAATTGTAGGAGAAAAAACACTGGTAATTTTCATCTAAGAAGGTACTTGGTATTTATTTCAGGTAATCTTAGTCAACATTTTTATGATACCAAGTGTAAAGCTGGAAGTAAAAAGAGATCAATAAGTTACGTTTATTGACTTAATTTCATGTTTTTATTGACTCAATAACTCATCAACTAGAGCACTTTGGTCTAATGTTCACAGTTGTATTAACTAGCTAAAACCTCGAATGGTAACCACTTAGATCATTATATTACAAACTGAGGTAATCAACTATCTGCTACAAGGACATACTCTTAATTTATCCATTAACTTACTATTTACAGATAATTGGAAACTATGATAATAGATTTGTGTACCGATTAAGTGTAACTTATTTATTGTTGTTAAAACTTCATGGAAGATATGGATCTTCTGAAGCCATTAATTAGTTAGTTCTTTTTGTGACTGTTACTCTTTAAACTCTATCATTAACAGATGTTGGGACTAGAATTCCACTCTAAATTGCATAGAACTCATTAATAAAATAAATAGTAATATTTGTTCCCATGTTGATCTTCTCTTATTGTTCAATTATTTATTGGTGAACTGGTAGAATTTCATTAGTAACGCATTAATATTTGTTCTAAATTTTTTGGATAGCTCAATTGATATACGAATCAGAATTACATCATGAAATATCTTTGTCATTTTCTTTTTCTTTATCGACCTCGATTTTTGATATGAAGAGTGAATTTCAACGAAATATCATCATATCTAGTCGATCAACATCCAGTATTTACATTGAAATTCCGACTAATCCTAATAACGATAATTATAACAATAGTAAAAATAATAGAATTAATAAACCCAATCAAATCTGTTAGCCAGCACACAAAGTGAAGAAATATTTCATCATCAATTATTCATCGATACAATTTATCTCACTTTCACATCATACTCGATTCTCGGTCGCATTAACCAAATTTGTGGCTAGGGAAGATTCATATAGAGGAGTTAGGAAATTCCCATACCAAAAGAATGATGCACTGTGACTCCAGGATCAGGATCCTGAGGGAACAAATGGTGTATGAACCTATTGTTGGTTATCAGCTTTCATGAGACTGCATCTCGTAACGTTGCTCCGCTTCCTTATGGATTAGACCATTTAGTTCGATATAGATTTCTAGGTGAACACTCTACAATTATTTCACAAGTGAACTATCATTAAAATAACAGTTGAGAACCAATTCCCATACATACTATCCAATATCAGTTAATATAGTATCAGAAAATTGCTTCATTCTATTGTGAGACTTTCAGTAGTGAACACTCTCAATTTCTACTAAATTAAATGTATATAATGAAAGATTCATGGTAGGTACACATTTGCTTTAGAAATCAAATGTAAATTCTGTTTGCTTTCCATTTCATCAGATCCTTCCAATTCAGAAAAGAATATTAATATAATGTAGTTGAATATTTATTAAACTCAATATATTATAATTGTCAGAATTGGTTTTGTGAAGATTTTAGTAATTTTATATGGTTGAGACCATGAGTCAATTGAAGATAGACCACCATGGAAAACCTGGAAGCACTGGATGGCCCTTTCGTCCTATTATGGGACTCCTCAGCAAAGCGCATCCATGATCCCGCCTCGCGAGGAGTCCCATAATAGGACGAAACGGTCGTCCAGTGCTTCCACGTTTTCCATGGTGGTCTAGCCTCAATCGACACACGATCTCAATTCTATAATAATATAATTGTGTTGATATCGATTTCTATCTCTTTTTTGTTACTCACAGTTCCCTCCTAATCTCTCTTTTACTATTATTACTATTACTTTTATAACGGATATACTAATAATAATAATAATAATAATAATAATCTTATTATTACTATTATTATCTCACGGTATAAACCAGACGTCTACAATTGAACAAATCTTCGTTACTTAGTGAGTGAGTGAACACATTACAGGAGTAAGTACATTAACGCAATTTAAAGTGATGTAATTTTTATTGTAAGTGCAAAATGTTTGTTTTCTTGATTTATTGATTAATTTTTACAGAATTAGGAATCAAAACATTTTTACATAATCAATCACTAAGAACAAAGAGACGAAATTTCCTATTCAAGAATTTGTTAAAACAAATACTGTAATACAATGTATCATTCAAGTGTATTGAATGCGATAATAAGAAGTGAAAATAATGTTTTCTGTTTCATCTCCAACTAATTTGACCACAAATCTCATCTGTGAACTGCATATTGAGTGTATTGTGTAAATGGTACAATTTAAATTAGAACAAAACACATGTATCTTTATTTTTAATCATGAATCGATCTAAGTTAGACTACCATTTAAACCTGGAAGTCGTGTACAGTGGTTCGTCCTAGTATGGTACTCCTCAGCATTGGATATCTGCGACTCAGTACTTGCGAATCAATCTCAGTACCTTCTGTCTCGTGCGTGAACACTCAACCTCCAGATGATTGAGCAGGTATCTGCGTCCGGGATCGTGTACTCGCACTACTAATGAGTTCTAAACGTAGACAAAACCGCCGTTCATGTGTTCCAGGTTTCCGATGGTAGTCGAATTTAGATTGGTGCATAACTGCAATGAAGTCCAACAATCATCACAACGCCATACTGAACATGTACTATCAGCTAGATTCTGGTGCATCATTCTGACGAGTTTCATTTATGGAGAATAATGTCTCTTGAATTTCACATATTGCTATTGTTAAATATACCTAAATATATCTCGGGAGAGTTTTCCGTAAGAAATCAAAAGTACATTTTGTCCACCTAGTATTGATCAATAAAATTTGATTAGGACTAAGGACAAGACTGCTATGGAACAAGACCGAATATCAAGTAGCAAACTTAACTATTCTGTGACCGATCAGTTTGAATGAGTAAAGTTTCTAAATTGAATGTTTCTCTTGATTTATTACAAAGCTTACATTTTAAATATAATAATATTAAGGAATAAGAAACATTGCTATTAAATTATCAAAGTTCTTTTGAATCCACTCTCATATGTGGTCTACGCTACTGGTGTCTATCGACATAATTAGTGTGTAATATCAATTGGAAGTAGAAAAGCTGGCAGCAGAAGACTATGAATGTTGACTTGTGGGACTTTTCAGCAGTGCGCATCCACGATCCCGCCTCGCGAGATTCGAATCCAGCACTTATCAAACATTTATTTTGATTAATTTACATTATTCACTGTGTTATAAATTTTGTCAGGAGTTTGTTTTACTGTGTTTAATTGTATTTGTTTTCATTGAAATTCATACTTTAAATATGCACTTCACTTGTATATTCGTTATTCATAGATAATGGTTTCATTCATATTGATTACTTACTATTTACAACTGATGATCAAATGTTGTTTTCCAATATTTTTATAGCACAGTGAGATATTCGATACATTTGAGTTATACAATACACTTCTCTTGTTATTCGTATACAAGTTCATTTGATCACTTCGAAATAGATTCCATTCGTTTGAAGTCAGTCATCAGAATTGTTACATATTAAAGTTTTGGAATGTTCGTAGGAACCAAGTTCTAGTTAGTGAGTATCATTCACATACATACATAAAGTAAAAGTATACTTTGTAGAATGAAATATCTACATTCTTCACATCATTATCTCACCTCTGATCGGTTTATTTATTTACTTAAGCCTGTGACATTTATAGAGGCGAGGGTCGCTGACCAGAAATCTCCAATCAACTCTATCCTGGGATATCCTTTTCAGGTATTTGCAAGTTGTATTCGTCTTTTCGAATTCGGTTTCGATTTCCCAGCCAAATATTTTCTTTTTGATCTACCTCTCCTCTTGCCTTGATAGTTCCAGATCAGGGATTGTTTTGTGATCCAGTTTATCAGTTCCTATGAAATGTATCTTATCCATCTCCAGCGTCTCTCCCCGATTCCCATCTCAACTGCTCAAAAAACTCACATTGGGTTTTGTAGTTTGGTATTATTTACTTGTCTAAATCGTATATGTATCTGCGACCAGCTAGTCGATATTTGTTTCAGTGTGTCTTTGTTTTACATTTATCACATGGAATAGTTAATTATATGGAGTTCCAATCAGAAGTTGTCTGATGTAAAGGTCAATCAATAGCAATCAGAAGTGACATAAAGGTCAAGTGCATTTCATTGAGTTTCGAATGAGTCAATGGCCTACGGATAGACTGGTATATATGTATATGTATGAGTATTTGTGTATTTTATTCGACAGTCCGATACACTTTCTCTCCTAGTCTTGTGTTATCAGTCAAGCAGTTCGTTATTGGGTTCGGGCATAACACACTGTGTATTCGTATTAGATTTCGAACACCACACGTCACAACAGGTAACTTCAATATAAATCATTTTTATATAGTTGAAGTTCATGAGTCAATTGAAGCTAGACAACCATGGGAAACCTGGAAGCACTGGACGGCCGTTTCTTCCTATTGTGGGACTCAGCCGTGCGCATCCACGATCCCGCCTGCCGAGATTCGAACCCAAGACTCGAACTCGGCTCAGTGGTCTATCGGATAAGTGCTCGCACGAGAGACTGATAGGTCTTTTGTTCGAATCTCGGGGGGCGGGATGGTGGACGCGCACTGCTGAGGAGTCTCATAATAGGACAAAACGGCCGTCCAGTGCTTTCAGGCGGTCTAGCTTCGATTGACTCATGATCTCAACTATATAAGATTACTAAAATCTCCACAAAACCCCCTTCAGACAAATCATTTCATTGAAAATAAAATAAACACCTTCAAAGTTTATTCATTTTTAAGTTGGTAATTTACTACATCTTATAGTTGAAATAATTATGCAATGAAATTTCGATATTTGCATGTCAGTGCTTTTACATATATCAGGCAGAAATAAGTATACTTCATTTAAAGTTATTATCGCTTCGAAACTACAATGGTAATGACAGAAACATATAATGAGAACAATAATAGTAATACACTTTACAATTAATCTCTGTGTAGTATTTAGTATACATTTCTATTTATAGAAGTATTGGTTAAGAAATGTGACCTTCCGTTTGTACATGTTTATGTGTTTAATGAATTGAAAAATAATTGTTTGTGCAGAGAGTGTGGAATTGAAAGAAACAAACGAAAAATATTTCTTGATTAGTTTGTTCTTTCAGAAGAATGTATAGATCTGTGTATTGAATGGTTTCTGCACTAGACAAACAGCTTATAAATAGACCAATACAAACATACAGCAATCGAATTAACTAGTAATTATACAACAGAAAAGTAAACAACGATTCTCTTTTAGGTTGAAAGGGAAATGAGGAAAAAATTTTGGAGATGGATAGGTCATACATTGTGGAAATCATTACTGGAGAATACTGGTGAGTAGACTATGCTCCTCCACTAGGGGTAACAGGCATAGGCAACCAAATTATGAATGTTTCTTTCAGGTTAATTCTGAAAGTTGAACTGTATGCAAATCCATTCCGAAGAATAGGTTTCATTAAAACAATCTTAACATTTATTATTTCAGTTGAAAATGAAAAACTTCCGATCCTACTCAATCATATATAAGTACTTTTAACCAAGATTCAAGAGTTTTCCTTCTTACTTTTCTTAAATCCTAGATTAATTGTAACTTATCTCAACCTTAATTTGTGTGTTAAAATATACTGTTAGTGAAATGTAAGTCTATCCATTATATGTTATGATATACTTAGATGAATTTACATCATTCTGTATTCCCTAACTAAATTTCTTGATTACAGATTATCAGAATGTACGACCTGATTGATCAAGTGACAGAGTATGCCAACCACATGACTTTCATTAGGTATATCATAGTTAAATTATCATATGTTAGATAGACATTTAGTTAGCTTGAATTTCAATCTGTAGTGCATTTTAACTGTGAACTTAACACAATAATTCGGAAACATTTCTAGATTCTTGAAAATGAAAATCGTATTCACAGTTAACTTGCATTTAAACACCGTAATCTGACGATTTTAGAATAAACAGAGAAAAACTACTTTGACTGCTCACATAACTATTCACAATATCAATGAAGTAGAACGTAGTGAGGATTCGTCAATTTCTATAGACTGCTACAAATGGATAATGAATAAGATTGAATGGAGGATAGCATGAATTATTCATGAAGGGTTTTGCATAGATTTCGTACAATTTGAAGTTAATAGTTATCACTCATTGACATCAGCCAGAAAACCATAGAAATTTCGTCTGTAATTGAAGGTACTTTTTTCGTACATTTAGATTACTCATCAATATGCACCAATTAGTCCATACACGGTCCTACCTGGGAACTTCAGCTTTCTCAGGGAGACAATTTTAAGATTACCAAGCTGGATTATGACCATTTGAAATTTTTGTTTGAGTCAGTTTATGATTTGGAGCAAACTTCTTCTATAATGGTTAATGAGTTATTGTCCCTACTACAGAGGGATTTATAGAGAATGTAAGATTGCCGTAGTTCACATCACTAACTGATCTTAGATAACCGCTAAAAACTATGAAGTACTCAACAGCTATTTCCTCTTTGTATCGAACTCTTCATAAGTGTACAGTCAAAATCCTACAGAGACTCAAGACTTTTATGTTTCGTGGCCAGGTTTCGTCTTGAAACATTGAGTTAGTATCTATTAGTTTACATATCCTCCTTCTGAGATGGATGATTATGGAGGTCGAAATTTCAGTATATGAATTTACAAAATCTATCACAAAACTAGACACTAAAAGTCAGGATATATGTCCATGAATTTGTAGCGCATCCTTTTTTTATTGTTCGATTGGTGCGAGCGTGAGTCTGATTTATGCACAGTATTCGGTAAAAGTTTTCAACCTGCTTTACTTATTTCTGACTACTGCCCAAATGATGCGCTACAGTAACTGACGTAGCTGTTGTCGGAGGAAGGGTTTGTGACTATAAAGACTTGGTGTATATGCGTATCGTCATTTTTTGGATTAGTTTTGCCTGAAAGAGTTGACGTGTATGATAGTAATAATCAATAGTTGGGGAATTTGAGTTATGTAGCTGTAAATTGGTTACAATATTGGTAGTAATATTGTTTCAAACTTCCACTCCTAGTTTTCCTTCGATGTTGCACTTTCCTTCTATGCTCTTATTGTTTGTATTTTTAAGCGTAGCCAAGCGTAGATTCGCACCAAGCCCTGTGTTTATTATATATATCTGTTTGTGGAATTGTTCATTCTCTTCTCTAGCCCAATCCGATTTCAAAACTTATGATTCAATCGTCTGGAACCACACTACACTTTTACTATTAGTAGATAAATATAGGAGAGTGTTAAATCCAGTTTGATTTGCTATTGATTTCATTTAAGTGTTTGTTATTTTGAACATCTGTACTAAGAATAAAACAAACAAGCGATTATGTTTTCATTTGTACTAAGCAGGGTTATGTACCTTCCACCTACTAATAATACCTGAAATCTTTTAGATTTTTTCCTTAAACATAAGACATTCTATATAAGTTCTTATTTCTTGAGACTTAAACACATTTAAGAATTTCATGTAATAGATAATCCTGGATTCAAGCTTTCAGATAATCTCTCGACTTGTAATCATTAATTAATAATATCAATTTTCATAGTTGAAAGCATGAGTCAATTGAAGCTAGACCACTAAGGAATACCTGGAAGCACTGGACGACCGTTTCTTCATTTTATTTCATGAACTGTTAGATATTTTAATCTACTGAAAGGTAATCTGTTCATATATATTAGTCATGTTTTATTATATCATAAATATGTTTTTAATAATATTGTCAAAATAAAAAGTAACAAAATTAGTTGCAGAAAATAAAAACAAAAAAAAATTAAACTTCATTAATTCCCGAATTACTTCTTATTTTTACTCTGTGTACTTTGGCTCTTATAATCTTACCATTATTCAATAATGATCATCTGATACTGGTAATATTCTATACTGAATTCAATAAATTTAGTTTAGTACTTTTCTTATATGATGATTATAACTTTTAATGAAATTATAATAATTAATAGGTTGGAAACAATGTCGAAATTGTAATTCCGCTTAGTGATTTTTTTTTAATGAAAAAACTAAAAAAATCATTATAATATTTACTGACTAATAATTTTTTATTTATTTGATGAAGAAGCCTAACTCAAGTGATGTGATATGATCTTAACAAAATAATAATAAAATCAATAAACTTCAATTATTTTCCAGAACTATTTGAAGTTATTCACCAGTTTTTTGAGTGTTCAATAAGTGTTTGGTGTCCAGAATTTTTGAGTTTTTTTCGGTTCATTTCGTGGGTAAGTACTGTACATAAGAGTATAATTTTCATTAGAGATTTCAAATTATCCACCTCTATCTACTTTGAGCATATCAGGGTAGCTCATCCCAGTATGTAAAACAAAAATAATGGGAGTTAGGACTTGGACTGAAAACCTACCAAATGAACAGAAAAATGCTGAATACCTCTCACTTGTTGAACACTGGAAAACGGACTGATTACTCCCGTTCAAGAACTCAACTGCTATTTTTATTAGTGTACAATAATTCATTTTGTTGATTAAAAGTAGGTAGGCTTTTAAAATACTTTTACTGAGTAGATTTTTTTTTTGCTTCTGTATATGCACCCTTTAAGTTTTCAGTGTTTTTTTAAAATCAGAAACTGATCCAAGTTAGAAAACCATTAGAAACACTGGACAAATGCTTCATCCTAGTGTGAGACTCCTCAGCAGTACACATCCACGACCTCGCGACCGGCAGTCGAACTCATGACCTCTCGTCTCACATGTGAGCAGTTAACATTTAATCTAACGATGTACAAGTCCGGCATCAAACATCAGTTCCTTCAAGGTTACAAACATACCTTGCTGACAGGCTCCAAATAGCTCGAAACCTAGATCCACAATATTCTGTCGACTAACTATAATCACCACCTTATATCTCAACATGGTACACGCGACGTCGACTCACTTAGACTAGTGTTCACATTTCAACTTGATCGATAGAATCCAATCAGTTATATACATTCCAGTCCTATAAACGTTGTCAGTCGCGGCCCGAATAGCTCAATGGCAAAGACTCAGACTGTTAAGCTGTGTGACACTGGGTCATATCTGTAAGGCGGCGTCAGTTTGCTCAAGATTACAGGTACACTGTACTGAGTGTCAAGTAGCACAAAATCTAGACCAACCAGAGTCATCTGACGACTGCCATCAACAAGAAAGATATTTGTTCCGAATAAAGGTACAATCTAATGGTGAATCTTATGTTAGAATGTAACATAAAGTTTGTGTCTTTATTTATCGACTTCTTATATAGAAAGTTATCAGTGATAAAATATGCAAATATGACATTTTTCTCTATCATGTCAATTACTTATGAAAAATACTAAACAGATATGTACAGAAAATATATTAAGACAAAAATTTATGCCCTCGGATTAGTTTTCATAATTGAACTTTGATTTCAGTTGATATATAAACTGCCCCATAGGTATCCTTTAAATGTGTTTCATATTTCAACTGGAATTCTTGAGTTTATCTTGAAACAATTTACCAGAGCATAGGAGAATTTAACTTTATGGAATCTCGTATAAAATTCTCTGTGAACCCCCAACTACAGTTGTTATTTACGGGGTGTTGTCATATTCAGTACGTTTCATCCGGAATAAAACCTATGGATTAAATGGATAATTACATCCCAAATAAGAGGTATATTAATACCTTTTATTGAAATTTGGGTCTGTCAATAATATGACTTTGTTTTGTAGGTATTATTATTATTTTCATCCTCTAGCACAAATGTTACTTTGACATTCAATCAACCTACTACATTATGATCTGATACAATTGTTTGTATCAGTCCTATTTTCCCATTCTATGCCGGTTTATTTATTCGTTTATTCATTATAGTTTACGTTTTTAAAGTTTAATTATTGCTGGTAAGTCAATCCATTAAGTTTTCGTTGGTTGTTGTTCACAATACTTTCTACTGCTATGTGAATTTAAGAGAGCATAGACCGATGACTTATTTTTGCTCTGTTCAGCTTAGTTTTTCTGTTTCGAATACACTAAAGATGATATTTCAAACAACTCCAAATGATAATTTGTATCCAGTAAATGTTATTTCAATGAATGTCAAGCAAAGATAGATGATGGCTAGCAGTAGAATTTAGGGCGCGCCTTTCTTCCTATTTGGGGTTCGTCTGGTGAATGCACCTGCATCTTAGAGCTGATGTTCTTTTCAAATAACCAATATATGTGAATTAAAGTTAAAATCCACCTCATTGCATAAGCCAGATGTTATGTGATTTTGGTAGTTAAGTGGATGGCGTGGTAGGAGAAAGTTACTGGGTTCGAGTCTCGGCGTGGACATCAACACAGATTCATGTACGTGCTCCTGAACAGTCCTAAATAGGACGCTCGTCCTGGATTCTGTTATATCTTGTGGCTTATGTGCCCTGTTAATGTGTAAAGTGATAATACCGCCAATTACAGAACAGTGAATTGTTGATCGAATCAATGATATGCAAAACCCGTGCGAGCAGTCTAGAGTACTTATCAGTCTTGCTTTCTGCCTAGCCCAGCCAGTTAAGTCCAGAACACCAATAACAGCCTCTGCAATATGAATCATTTACTTCAAATATACTGGGTTTATATACCAACCAGACAGACCACATCGTACCACAAAATAGGAAACAACATTTGTACAAGATTTAGCCAAATGTGGCTGTGAATAAGGGAGATAGTAATAGATAGACAGGGCATAACTCAAGAGCGGTAAATCATATAATAATAGTACATAAGTCAAAGTATAGCTCATAATAAGAGGGACATGAATATACATAGTTCAGTTGTTTAACAGTTATACGATAAATATATACACGTAGTATTGGTCCATAAATAGTTCTCAAAAGATACCACTTATAATTCTCTCCAGGGTATAACAGATTCTACTGCTAACCACCATCTGTTTCTGCTTAGAATGTTTGTGAATTACTGGGAATATCGTCGTAGTCCCTATATGCCTAAATAGACTTATCGATTGCAGTCCTAAACATCAATTAAAAGATCCAGGTTTCACTGTGAGCATCAAAACCAAAATGCACGTACTCCCAGCTGAGGAGTCCCAAATGGGACGAAGCATTCGGTTTGAATTCCCCTACTAGTCACTAATCAGTTTTGAAAAAAATTTCCATCAGATTCTATTTGAAAATCAAACAAGACCTTTTATTTAGGCTTCTATACAATGGTCTTTTTACATTTTCCTGTCTACAGCTTCATCTTCGTTATTTCATTCTTCATGTTAAGCATTTGAGTTTATCAGTACTATGAACACCATTCTTTCTGATCTTTGATATATATATATATATATATCTTTGATATATATATATATATATATGTATATATATATATATAGTGTTTTTCTCGCGAATAACATCAGTTAGAGAAACCTAATAAACCATTAAACAGTGAGAAGTTATTTAATCTTCAGGACTGCTTAGTAACGCATACACAAGACCTTACATATGATTGAACTCAAAATCTGGTGGTTGTTTTTTAAAATACATTTGATTGTTGTCATATCAGTTTAGTGTTAATTAATCAGTGATAATTTTTATATTTTCCAAATCAACATAACGATGTTTCAATCTTTTCTCAAAACACGCATCAACACTTCACAAATCAAGATTAATCAATAAAACAGCAACGTTATCAAAGATGACCTGAAGCAATTAACTCATTATACTCTTGATAGTTGAAAGAAGAATTCACAGATCTTTAATTCATACCTTAATAGTACACTGGTTAATTATACTGACCACTTTTTTATAGTTTGGTCCGCATACATCAGAAATTAACAAGGGCAACAAATACATCAATCTAGTCGTTGTTGTTCACCTATTCAGCTAACCCAAGCCTTTAACATATGAATGTCATTTATTCAACTGTAGGTAATTTTACATATAACCACCATCCCGCTAACAGATGAATACCTTCCACCTAAGAAAAACTGACCCCTACCATCCAATAATAATGATTTAAAAAGCGATATCACTGTGTATTATTGTTTTAATATACATATAAAATTCCATTAATTTGTGGAATAGTCTTCTTTTGATTATGAACTATAATAATCAAGCTAATACGAATGTAGATTCAGTCTTGAACCTGGTCAATCAAGGGGAAATTTGTTCTTAAGAATACTGTTTCTTTTAGCATTTCTCTTCCTAGAAGCGTTAAAAAGCGTACTCGGAGAGGGAGAAAAGCCACTTACTGTCACTGCTTGGTTCATGATTCCAATGGAAATCAGAATCAAAAAACTTATGTAAAGTCTATCTGTTAAATATGTGGTTTTCGAGCAATCAAAATAAGTGAAAATTACTGTCTGAGAAGAACGTATGTTGAAACTTTATATAAAGTTGTCTATGTCCTCGGTGAAGTGTAATTTTATAGAGTTCATCTTTACCAAGATGATAGATGAATGCTAGATCGTAATTCATGAGAATGAGTATCACAACCATGAATGTAATTCCTTTGCTTATTGTAATAATTCATGGATGCATAAACCGACCAAATCAGATTTCGACATCGTAAAGCCTCTACTGGTTTCGAGCATCGCTGAGTTCAGCGTAGTAGATCTTTTATACTTCATTTCACTAGCAACTAATTTCATTAGATGATTTTAACAAAGCGTTCTCACAGTATAGCCTTCAAAATAAACAGTTTGTACATTCTATTACTTCAACTATAGTGGGAAATGTAAGCTGTAGGTCAAATAAGCGTCTCTTGGCGCGAAAACATAAAACTCAAATTTTCAGAACAAAATTACAAAATTAGGACCTTTTCCAAGTGAGTTCTGAGGATTTAACGTCCTCAACACACATCCCCTTTTAAATGGTGTATTTCCCTGGGGTCGACTTGCATCTTGACTGTTGTTCGCCGCTGTTGGAGAGGTCACCTTCTAGAACGGAGATCAGCTTGTTGTTGAGCTTTTTCCCGTGGTGGGGCTGCCGATAAGCCGAAGGTATCAAGAAGGACATCAAGGGGAAGATTTACTCCTGTTGATGGGTGGTCTGGAGCTAGCCGTTTGCGTATCTGATTCCGATGGCGTGACCATCTAGCGACTCCTACCTCTACTTCATACATGATGTGGCCTACTCTTTTGACCACTCGCACTTCTGTCCACGGACCATGGGTTGCTCTGTAGTCACGGGCAAACACAGGACATCCCACTTCATATGCGGTTTGCTTTTCAAACTTTGTCTGTACTGGTGTTCATGCATTACTCGGATACATCAGGCTGTAAATTGTTTTCACTCTTCTTCCAATCAGGATTTCTGAAAGGGTTTTTTGCTCCGGTACCGTCTCATTTGGTGTTGTTCAATGAACGAACAAGAGATTTGGTAACGCGTCAGCTGGGGTCCCCTCCCGTTTTGACCTAACCAATGCTCTTTTAAACGTATCCATAAACCTTTCCGCTTGCCCATTCGACTGCGGGTAGTATGGTTGCTAGCCGTTGACAGAAAGCTTGGAATTAGCTAGAGATAAATTGCGACCCGTTGTCAGATACAATCACATCTGATATGCCATTTCCAGAGAAAATTTCAGTGAGGAGCTGTATTGTTTTAGTTGTCGTGGGCGGCATTACAAGCCTGATTTCTGGCCATTTTGAAAGGACATCCACCACAACTAAAGATATAGTTCCATTAATTAGGCCCGCGAAGTCGATGTGTATCCTGGACCGAGGATGATCAGGTTGTGGCCATGAGACTGGTAGGACTTTGGCATTCACCTTTGCCGCTTGCTGACACCGCATGCATTTTCCAACCAACTCAGTCATATGTTGATCCATTAAGGGTCAGTATGCATAACTCCTGGTTATGGATTTCATTCGTCTAACCCGTGGATGACCAAGGTGGAACTGTTTCAGCACGTTTGCGTGAAGGGACTCTGGCACAACCACTCTTTCACCAAACATCACGCGGTTGTTTACAATGTATGGTGAATTCCGCCTCTGATACAGCTGTTTCATGTCACCATCAAACTTCTTAGACGGTCAACCGTTGGTGACATAGCTCATCGCCTTCTTGATGACGGGGTAGATCCTGGAAGCGTCTTGTATGTCTGTTGCAGACACCGGCAATACCCGTATTGCGGTTGTCAAATAACATTCCGCGTGGTCTTCCGCTGACAGAGATGCGATTACCATGTTTTCCTCAGCCGCCAAATGATCATTAATGGGTCGTGAGAAGGCATCTGCCTGGTCGAATTGTTGAGTGCGTTGGTATTGGATTTTAAAATCATACCCCAAGAGTATCAAGGCCCATCGCTGAAGACGATTTGCAGAATGGGTTGGAATGCCAGATTTTGACCTGAATATTGCCAGCAGAGGCTTGTGATCTGAGAGAAGCGTTAATCTCCGACCGTAGAGAAACTTATGGAAACGTCAAACAGCAAACACAAGTACAAGAGCCTCTTTCTCTATCTGGCTGTATTTCTTTTCTGCCGGGGTTAGTGTGCGAGATGTATGCATAACAGCTTTTTCTGACGCGTCTGGATATGTGAAATAACAACACCTAGGCCATACCCTGAAGCGTCTGCAGCTACGATGATCGGCATGGATACACCGTAGCACGTTAACAACAATTCCGAGCTAATTATGGACTTGAGTTTACAAAACGCCGCATCACACTCTTTAGTTCAGTTCCAAAGGCTGTTCTTCTTCAGCAGACGATTCAATGGAGCGCGAATATCATGCATCGAAGAAACGAACGCTGCTTAATAGGAAACAAGTCCCATGAAGGAACGTAGTGCCGAGATATTAGTGGGGGTAGGCATCAGTTTGATAGCTTGTGTGTTCTCAGAATCTGGTCTGTGGCCAACGGCGTCAAAAATGAACCCCAAATACTTTACTGATTGCAATAAAAACTGGCATTTCTCTGGGTGTAACCAGAACCCGTTGTCATTGATGCGTTGAAGTATCAATGTCGTGCATTCCTGTAGCTGTTCTAATGTCGTCGCAACAATTAAAATGTCATCGAAATAAGCCGTGACCCCTGAGATACTTGATAGGATGGTATCCGTTAGTTGCTGGAAGAAAGATGGGGCAGTCTTGACTTCAAAAGGCAGACGGTTATACTAAGACGACGCAAGATAAGTTTGACAGTAAGCAGCTCTCTTGATGCTTTATCTACTTCCACTTGCAAGTAAGCATCCGCTAGATCCAGTTTCGGGAAAAAAATTTCCCCCATTCAGCATAGTAAATAAATCTGCGGGAACTGGAAGAGGATAACGATGCCGTTCGAGAGCTGCATTGAGACCTGTTGAAAAGTCAGCACATGTACATATTGTGCCGTTGGCCTTCTTGATAACAACTATAGGTGCTGCTCATGTAGAGTAAGAGACGGGTGTAATAACTTGTTGTTGAAAGCGATTCAATTCTTTATCTACTGTTGGTAATGTTGCATAAGGCACGGGTCTCTTTGGACGGAAAACAAGCTTAGCCCCATGTTTCAACCGAAGCGTTGCTTTCGTGGCAAACACTGACCCAATCCAGGTTGGAAAATAGATGAAAACTACGTCATTAGCTTCCTCGTATATGATTCAGGGTCATGTAGTTGTGATACCAGGTGGCATATGGTACTTAACGGGACATCAGCTAATTTAACTGGTCGAACCATTCTAAACCAAGTAAATTTGGATCATCTGGAGCTGTATAACATGCTCCAGTAAACAACGAATCTCAGAAAGTAACTTTACATCCTAATTGTCCTAAAAAGCGAAGGTAACTACCACATACAGTACGAGGCTTTTGTAGTGTCCGCGGCAGGCTTGAGCTGCCCGTTTTGGTCCAGTTTTTACGTGAGAGGATGATGACGTCTGATGCCGTATTTATCTGCAATCTAAACGAATGTTCATTAATATTAAGGATAATGAATTTCCTCTCACCTGGGAATGAGCTTTGACTAGAAGATACTAGGCTCAACGAAGTGGTACAGGATTTAGGAACACTCATTTTGGTACTTCTGGATCGGTTTGCCTTCCTCTTAAACCTTGAAATCTCCAATGAAAATTATACTCTTATGTACAGTACTTACCCACGAAATGAACCGAAAAAAACTCAAAAATTCTGGACACCAAACACTTATTGAACACTCAAAAAACTGGTGAATAACTTCAAATAGTTCTGGAAAATAATTGAAGTTTATTGATTTTATTATTATTTTGTTAAGATCATATCACATCACTTGAGTTAGGCTTCTTCATCAAATAAATAAAAAATTATTAGTCAGTAAATATTATAATGATTTTTTTAGTTTTTTCATTAAAAAAAAATCACTAAGCGGAATTACAATTTCGACATTGTTTCCAACCTATTAATTATTATAATTTCATTAAAAGTTATAATCATCATATAAGAAAAGTACTAAACTAAATTTATTGAATTCAGTATAGAATATTACCAGTATCAGATGATCATTATTGAATAATGGTAAGATTATAAGAGCCAAAGTACACAGAGTAAAAATAAGAAGTAATTCGGGAATTAATGAAGTTTAATTTTTTTTTGTTTTTATTTTCTGCAACTAATTTTGTTACTTTTTATTTTGACAATATTATTAAAAACATATTTATGATATAATAAAACATGACTAATATATATGAACAGATTACCTTTCAGTAGATTAAAATATCTAACAGTTCATGAAATAAAATGAAGAAAATTGATATTCCTAATCAATGATTACAAGTCGAGAGATTATCTGAAAGCTTGGATCCAGAATTATCTATTAGATGAAATTCTTAAAAGCGTTCAAGTTCCAAGAAATTGGAACTTATATAGAATACCTAATGTTTAAGGAAAAATCTAAAAGATTTTAGATTGTTTCAGGCTTTATTGTTAGGTGGAAGGTACATAATCCAGCTTAGTTTAAATGATTACATTATCCTTCCTCAACCAACACCTATATCAGTTACTGTAGCGTATCATCTGGGCAGTAGTCAGAAATGAGCAAAGCAAGTTCACAACATTTACCGAATACTACGCATAAATCAGATTCACACTCTCACCTGGTCCCCCCAAATGAGAACAATCAACCTTAGATCTTGACTAAAGATACTCTAATAACTCAGCATTTATTTATTTATTATTTATTTAAACACATAAATATTGGTACAAGGAAGCACCAGATACATATGCGCCATACAAATCTCATTCGATTTGCTTGAGGGCTGTGATACTGCTCAGGTGCCCAAACTGAAGCAGGTGGTTTTCTTAGGGGGCCACACCCGGAGCCTTTGACCGAAAGATCTGATCCACAAGGCAGTGGAGCATCGTGAGCAGATGCATTCCCATGGTAGCCGGTGATCAACGATTGATTCATACACCATTTGTTCCCTCAGGATACTGGAGCCCATGTGCACCATTGGTTTGGAATCAGGGTTTTCCCACTCCCCTAGGTGGATCCTCCACATCCACCAACCCGGTTAAAGCGCCGGACATTCGCTTTTCGTCCTCTCAATCTCGTAAACAACACCCTGGCCACGAGAAGGCAGTGAGTAGGACTTCCCTGGCAGAGGCTATATATTCGTTGGCCATGAGAGAGCGGACTCTCCCCACTCTCGGCCGTACCAGGGCATTTGGGGACCAACAACTCAGCATACTCTGAAGATACGTAAGTCGATTCGAAAGCACGTAGCCTGTATCCTCTCAATGGTAAAATAATTCTCGCTCCTACATAGAGGTTACACACGTGACGAACTTGAAACCAAAGGAATACAACAATACTTAGGGAAAAAATTGGGAGCGGATTGTAGTTAAAATTAATCTAAATTGTGTGATACATTAGGCTTAACCTCTCTCTAGAAAAGACACACCAATTTCAATCTTAAACCTTACTTCAAGCTAGTACACTATTTGTTACATTGCTAAGATCCAATGGTGGATTGAATATAGAAATACTCAACTACAACCTAAAACAGCATACAAGATGAGATCAGACGAAGCACCGTGAAAACCCTTCTCAACATAACTTTTGTCATTTGGGACGAACTACCGTTAAAAATTTGCGACATACACACGCTTACTCTCGTCACTTTTTCCATACTCATTCTCGGAGTAATCTTTATTGCAAATATTTACGGTTTACATACGCTCTCTACTTTTGAAAGTCAGTATAACAGAGCAGATTCGTAGCTTAGTAGACAGACGTACATCACGCCTGTGGTAAGGATGACGTGATTGCTAGGAGCAAAGCATATTTCTAGTATCCACTTCAAGATTTTGTCAGACACCGATCTATTGAGCGCAAAACTCCCAAGATAAATGAAACAATCGATTACTTGACTCCTTAGTGAATAATTGAAGGCGAAGACTAACCAGTCCTGAAGCATCCTAGAAATTTGAAGTACTTAATGGACTCTAGATTTATCAAAAACCAGAAAACGGATCTGTTGTTCGTATACTCCAAGTTCATGAGTGTCTTGAAGGTAGAGAAATAAAATAAGGAAAACACTTGGCAATATGAAGTAAAATTAGGGAAGACAACGCTATTCCAAATCTGGTTCCATTCAATTCCCACAAATAATTACATTTAATTATTTTTTTCAACCAAATAGTATGGGCAAGGTAACAACAGTTGGCTAGATTTAGTAATGCAAAACTCTTGGTAATTAAGGAGGGGAGTGTTGAGAAAAACATTCCGCGAATAATTTTTACTTTATAGGAAACAAATATGAAAATTTACAAAAGGAGCAAGTAAATAGTAAGTCAAATCAATACAGACACAAGGACTTGTTGTCAACTAACGTTACTTGCAAATAAAACGACGATGTGTACTTAGAAAAGATTGGTGAAAAATGAATGAATGAGCAAATGTTTATGCGTGGAAATGAGGTGCTGAAGATACTAGTTTTTTATAATCTTTCTTAGATATTTGTAAATATAGATGCAGATACACATAAAGCTACATCAAATAAACCAATAAATTGAATTGATAACGAAGTGTCAATGACAAACTTATGAGATGATCAAGTTACACCATTTGTTACATTTAATACCAAAAAACGAATAAAATAATTGAACATCGAACTAAGATTATAAAACAGACACGAATGTCTTCAAGACAATTAGAAATACACGAAACTACAAAGAAAAAATCAACCGGTGACACGGTAAATATTTAGACAAGAAACAGAATAAAAGCAAAAAATAATATATATGAAATATGTGTAGTATTAATCATATTAATGAATGAAAATGAAGATCGAACGAAACAGAATGAAAAAGAGATGTATCTTCGGAGATAACAATTTTAAATACACTAGTTTGATCGTCACTGTTACGATAATTATCATTGGTATTACTACTACTACTGCTACCAAGATTTACAGGAAGAAGACAAATGAATTGATGAAAAGAGATACAACTCTGCGAAAACTGACTAATCAGAATGAGCGAGAGAAGTATACCATAGAGAAATTTGAGGAAGCCACAAACGAATGGGGTCGATATGAAGACATAGAAGTTGAAAAGGGCAAACTATTCAAGTACCATTAATTATGTACGTATATAACTACAGAATCACATACATACAATGTTTTTTTGACGACCATAATGAATATGTCCAATGACTTGTGTACAACAATAACTGGCTGGTAAAACAAAAGATAAATGAATATATATATATATATATATATGGTCGGTTTATATGATTTAATTGATAACCGTTTGAGTCCATTTGAAAGGTTTAATACAAATAAGCTGTTGGTATTATATCCATTCACATATATATTAAATACTAATGATGAAGATGGAATGTACTGCATACATTTCAATATTCATTTCTGTATTTCACTTGGTGAATAATATTTATTATTAATTTAATAATTATGCTCGTGTATCCTTTTGATAGAGTTCTTCAATTTCATGTTGAAAACGAGTTTGTAAGTTGAAACGTTTTAATTTTAATGCATCTGTTACAAGACCAGTGTCCGGTGTCCAAGCTATAGTATCTAAAGCGACTTTTTGTGGTATTTCAAACGTGCTTAAACGTTTCTCTCTAGCAACTCGTTGTAAATCTTTTAACACAGCTTGTATAATCTAGAATAATGAAGAGAAAAAACAGAGAAGCACTTTAATTGGAACATAAATATAAAAGGATTAGTAAACATACACCATTAAGACATTTGACAACTAACTAATACATATCAGAATTGAGCAAAGGTTGATGAAAAATAACATGTTAGCGTAACATTATCACAAAATTACATGACTATAATTTTACCCGCAAAAGTTATTTACAATAATGAGACAATGGTGACTGATATGTTATGGGGTAGGATTTTCTAAGTTGGTGAACGAAATGTTCGGTTGTTAAGACGAACGTGAAGAATACTGATCAATAGATGATAAATAGTGATACAAAGTGTGGTCGAGTGATGACTGTTCACTAGGCCAGACCAATGACTTGAGACTCCGAATGATTTTAAATCGCAAACAAGCCCATTAGCTGAGGATAATAGACACCTCAACCACAAAAATAGGCATGGTAAGTTTATTAACAATAGGCACCACACTGGGCAAATAGTATAATGAGCTAATCATCTGAAAATAGAACACTTCTTCATTCCTATTGGTTGTTTGAATCTTCCTGTTGATATTATAGACTATATGAGATTGATCAGTTTATTTTAGGGATATGTGCAACTTTTGAGGATCCCCTTGATATTCCCAGTAAGTCACAAGTATTCTAAGCAGAATTGGATGGTGGTTAGCAGTGGAATCAAGGACGAGCGTTTTGTCACATTTAGGACTCAACTCATCAGGCGAATGTACGCCCATCCGTGCTGGTGTTCACACGGGGACTCGAACCCAGTGATTTTTTTTTTACCTCAAACACCCAC
The DNA here is from genome assembly GCF_000237925.1 of Schistosoma mansoni. Lineage (NCBI taxonomy): Eukaryota > Metazoa > Platyhelminthes > Trematoda > Strigeidida > Schistosomatidae > Schistosoma > Schistosoma mansoni. The sequence goes on from NW_017385995.1 coordinate 162,882, forward strand.
AGTATTACCCATCCACATCCATTTAGCTGCCGAGTTCAGATAGACACTGGCTTGCGACTGAATGGAAATATCAAGCGAAAAGAGATGGATCAACTGCATGTAATCCATAGCATCAGTGGGAAGATTCAAGCAACCAATACAAATGAATAGAAATTCACTCCGTTTTACAATGGTGATTTGGGGGAATTTAGTAGTAGCTATGCAAGGAAATAAAAGTTTATTTTATCCAGTAATATAATACACAAGACTATAAAAATAATAGAGAAATAAATTAAATTTGAAAAGCACTTGGCTATACAAGTTTAAACAAGCAGTTAGTAAACAATTTTATCATGACATTAATCCATTAATTACATAATACATCACATAAAAATGAATAAATTGTAGGTGTGTTTTTATTCATACCTGACACACGTTTATTGTCCAATAAGATTAGCAGAGACGTGAGAGACCTTCGAAAGGACATTCACATCACACCATATGGTGTGACTTTCACAACGAGCTTAAATTTAGTAATAGGGCGAAAGGAATTGACCTTGAATTACAAGATCATAAGGTAGACATACAATGACCTTATCACGAAATATAGAAACATTATATCATAAGATGACATTATGCCCAAATTTAATTGTTTATTAAAACTATATTTTTCTAAATGAATAAAACTCACTTGAGGGTGTTTACAGAGAACAGCTCGTTCCACATGTTCGATAGCGATGGAATCCTTCATTGATTCTATAGGAAGTTTTGAACGAGCTTCATGTAGTAAGTGGACTAAGTTCAAAGATTCTGCTAAGTCAATAAGCGATTTTAATTTCGGTGACACGAAACAGATTGGATAATTTTGCATCGGGTCCACATAAACACAAATTTGTTCAACATAGGCTGATTGACTAAGAGCCATTTCAACTTTGCTAAGGGAAACATATTCCCCAGCTTGTAGTTTAACAAGATCTTTTTTACGGTCAATTATTGATAAACTTCCATCTGTATGCATTAAGCCAATATCCCCTGAAAAATAAATTCATAAGAATAAAATGTAACATACAAAATTATTTGTGTCTAGAAACTAATCAACGCTATTATTTACAGAATGTATTGAATATGAAGATATAAATGAGTGATAAAATTAAAGTTAACTCCATATCAGGATATCCTCATATAAGTTTTGAAACAATTCATAGAATTGCCCGAACGTGATGTGTGGGCTAGGAAGATACTGATTGGTTGCTTGCTTAGTCAGACCGGTACTGGATGAGTTATATATACTCTTGCCCTTATTATTTCCGACCGTTGCTGCTACCTTGACGTGGTGGTCAGGCTTGCCTATCGTGATGAAGCAATCGAGCTATGCTGGCTGGAACAATCGTTCCTCGAGGTCCTACCATGCCAGACAGGTCGGTTGAAGAGCGGTGAGACTAAAAGCAGCAAACCCAAGGTCCGAAGTCGAGTCGTACTGCTGACTGTATAGAGGTGTGACAGCAGTAAGGTGTTTCCTTCAGACAACCAGCATGACAGCGATGCTGCCTTCCCACAAGGAGGGGTGGGGTTAGAAAAGGTCGACCCTAAAAATGCACACCTCGCCTGATCCCACGGAGCTAACACAAAAACTACCCACAAAAAGGTCGTGTGTGACCGACCTCAAGCAGTTGTCCCTTGGGCACTGCGGTCACGCTCTCAGGTCATTAAGACCACTTCTAACCCAATTTCCTTTTCAGGTACCTCTAGAAGAATCCTTCCACGGTGTGGGCAACCGGGAAGTGATAACTGCCCTCATACCTCTAACAGCACTCAAGACCACTGTATTCATAATCAATCTCCTTCTTCAATTCCTACTATTCCTTCTACCTTGACTTTCAACACTAAACTTCCTCTCTCGGTTTCCTCCTCAAGTGTCACCATGGCCAACGATTCTAGTGCGCGAAACACTGTCCCAGGTCTACTAAAACCTCGCTCCAAACTACACATTGGAGCCTTCAACGTACGTACCCTATGCCAAATCGGTCAACAGGCCTCCTTAGCTAAAACCCTAGAATCTCGTACCATTGATGTATGCTGTGTCTCCGAAACACGCATACAGGATCCCAGTGTGGTCATTCACTTGACCTCACCTCGCCAAAATGGACAGCCAACGAAATACACCCTCCGTGTATCTGGCGACCCGTTGGCTAGTTCTCGCGGACTTGCAGGTGTAGGCATAGCACTAAGTACAAGGGCAGAACAGGCACTACTAGAATGGATCCCCGTTAACAGTCGCCTGTGTGCTGTCCGGCTAAATGGCTCCGTAAGAACTCGGAAGGATAGGGACACACGTCGTTGCCTTTTCGTCGTTTCTGCCTACGCTCCCACTGACTGCAGCCATGATGAGGTGAAAGATGACTTTTACAGAAAGCTCTCTGAGCTTCTTCAGAAAGCTAAGCGCTCAGACATAGTAGTCGTAGCGGGTGACTTTAATGCCCAGGTAGGCAGCTTAAATCAAACAGAAAGACATTTAGGTGGGTGTTTTAGTATTCCGGCTCAACGAACCGATAATGGTGATCGTCTGTTGCAACTATGCTCAGACAATCGTTTATTTTTAGCAAGCATTAATTTTAAGCATAAGGAGAGACATCGTCTAACATGGCGACCACCTGCACCAAACCAACGATGGACTCAAATAGACCATATTGTCATCAGTCATCGTTGGAGAGGCTCAATAGAAGATTGTCGCTCGTATTGGAATACTTGTTTAGACTCTGATCACGCTTTAATACGAGCGCGCATTTGTCTGCACCTCAATGGACGCAGGAAAAGTACACTAAGAAGACGCATTAGGATTGAACTGGAGGACGAAAAAGCCAAATGCGAATTCCAGAAACAACTGAGTTCACATCTAGGCAGTTCTGTAAACGAGACTGACCCAGATACTGCTTGGAAAGACACACGAACAGCTGTGGAAACAGCAGTAACATCTATTAGTCATTTAAACCATAGGGCTCCAAAAAACCAATGGATTTCTTTTAAGTCTATTTCACTGATGGATTCGCGTAAACTCATCCCATCAGGCTCTGAACATGACGAAGAGCGTAAACAAATTAGATCTAGGTTAACTAAAAGTCTAAGGAACGATCGTGAGCAGTGGTGGGCAACGAAAGCAAAAGAGATGGAAAAGGCAGCGGCTGTAGGCAACACCAGGCAACTCATCAGACTAATAAAAGAAACTGGAATTAAGAAGTCAAGTGTAAGTGAGACAATCTCGGAAAAAGACGGAACCCTTATCTGCTCTCAACCCAAACGTTTAGAACGATGGGCGGAACACTTTAAGGAACAGTTTAGCTGGCCTTCAGCTACTGCACAACTACCCACTATTCCCAGAAAACCTGAATGGAACATTGAAGTAGGCCCCCCGACCCTACTTGAAGTTCAAAAGGCTATAGGTAATCTGAAACGAGGAAGAGCAGCTGGACCAGATGGATTGGCTCCAGAGGTCTTTAAATATGGTGGTCCAATTTTAGCGATTAGGTTGACTAATATTCTGGCTAAAATCTGGGAGACGGATGTAATCCCATCCGACTGGTCACAATCACTTATTGTCCCAATATATAAAAAGGGGTCAAAATCATCCTGCGATAACCATAGAGGGATTAGTCTGACTAACATAGTATCTAAAATACTAGCCTCAATAATTATCGGGCGCCTAACTAAGACTCGTGAACTGCAAACACGAGAAAATCAGACTGGCTTCAGACCTGGTCGTAGCTGTATCGACCACATATTCACCATTCGTCAAGTTTTAGAGCACAGACACGTTTATCGGCGTCCGACAATGATAGTTTTTCTTGACTTAAAAGCAGCATTTGACTCTGTAAACCGAGAGGTTCTGTGGCAATGTCTGTCATTGAAAGGTGTACCTGAGAAGTACATAAACCTTGTGAAGGCTCTTTACTCGAACACTATCAGTCGAGTGAGAGCTTATGGCGAACTGTCATATGATTTTACAACCTCAAGTGGTGTCCGTTAAGGCTGTCCACTATCCCCATTTTTGTTTAACTTCATTATAGACCTGTTGCTGGAAATAACACTCTCGTCGACTGAATTTACAGGAATTGATCTCCTACCAGGGGGACCACTAAGCGACTTAGAATACGCAGATGACATAGTCCTGTTTGGTGAAGACGCTGACAAAATGCAGAGTCTTCTGTTGGAACTCAGTAATAATGCCAGGATGTTTGGGATGCGTTTCTCCCCATCCAAATGTAAATTGTTACTCCAGGACTGGCCTGCGTCAACACCTGAACTAAGGATAGGGAGTGAAGTAGTCGAACGCGTCGACAACTTCACTTATCTTCGAAGTCTGATCAGCCCTAACGGGTTGGTGTCTGACGAAATCTCAGCACGGATTCAAAAAGCTCGTTTGGCTTTTGCCAACTTGCATCACCTATGGCGAAGACGAGATATCCGTCTATCAATTAAGGGACGAGTATACTGCGCATCAGTTCGCTCTGTTCTACTTTACGGCTGTGAAACATGGCCATTAAGAGTAGAAGATACTCGTAAGTTACTAGTATTTGACCACAGATGTCTTAGAAATATTGCTCGCATCTGCTGGGATCACCGGGTAAGTAATAGTGAGGTTAGACGCAGGGTATTAGGGGATGATGGTAAATCAGTTGATGAGGTCATGAATCTTCATCAACTGAGATGGTTGGGCCACGTGTTACGTATGCCTGAACACCGATTACCACGACGCGCAATGCTGACTAGTGTAGGGGATGGTTGGAAGAGAGTTAGGGGCGGCCAAACCAAAACATGGCATCAGTGTTTGAAGTCACTAACTTCTAGCCTGAGCCATGTTGGCAGATGCAGACTACCTGGTTGGGGTCCGCGTGACTATCGTAACCAATGGTTGGAGACTCTAGGTGACATGGCTCAGAATCGATCACAATGGCGTAGGTGTATACACTCTTTATCTTCCCTTAAACTATGAGATTAAAATTGCTTCATATCTCTCTTCCTTCCTGTACTATATCCTTATATACAACCTTTCTTTATATACTACCACCACTAAATTAATTACTTCTATGAATCCGGTGTTCATCTTGTTGTGCTAACGAGGCATGGCAACTTGGACCGATGCATATATGTGCCTGGTCCTACGTTGTAGCTGGCTGACTGACTGACTGCCCTTATTATTATTGTGATTGTTATCAGTTTTTGATGTGGAAATATACTTACGTTCTAGTCAGGCTAGTCACGTGTTTTTGATCCAAGTTGTGTTGAAGTCCTGTAGAATAGACACTGGTAGATACTCGTCTACAGAAAATTGGCGTCCCTCATTCGCGTAGACGGGGAAAACAGAGTGTTATAACAAAACGTAATACTGACTTTTGAAAATCACAATAATTTTGCAACAATTACATTATTCAAAACGGTAAATTGACAGAATTAAATCTGCTCTTAGAGCGAGCACTTGGAAGGGAGGCTCAAACAGTAGTAAAGTCTCATTTATTACATACATTTTAAAATAATTATCCTCAAGCGATTGATGATAACTGCCAAGAAATGTCTTGAGTAATTGAAATAATATACAGCAAAACAAACTTTACTTATTAGCACGATAGGAATAGTTAATTAATAGAAACGTACCAGTACAAAACCAACGTGTACCGTCTTGATCGGTTATGAAATCTCTAGCTGTCAATTCAGGCTGTTTGTAATAACCTCGAGAAACCGGTTTACCAGATAAAAGAATCTCCCCACGTGGAGACGGTGTATCATAGGGAGAATATCCACCTTCAGGCCATGCTCTTAGACGAATCTGCAGAGTAGGAGCAGGTGCTCCAGAATGATTACATCGCAGATCCCCACACTCCATCAAAGCGCCAGTAGAACATGACTCAGTAAGCCCATAACTGTAAAAGAAATTTGTCAGTAAAGGAGTTGAATTTTTATATTTAGTTCGAAACATCGCTCATTAAGTGACTATAATGCTCTCAACAAATAAGTAGAATAATTTCAAGAATAAACTTGATTTTATGTATTAATAATATGTAACACTAAATATTATTGTCCAACCACTCAAGCTAACCCAAAGAAACAAAATCTGAGCCTATGAAGTGAATTAGATTTTGAATGTTTCAAAAATGAAATCCAAACTGGATTCTAACGATAAAGATTCATAATCTTAAAACAAGACAATGAAAACCATATTCCGATACATGTTAACAGGCCTCCTAATTAAATTTAATTGCCCAAGTAAACTAAATGTGTGTTACGGTCAACTTTTTACAAAAAAACTACTGAAATGAAAAAAGTAAACAGTTTAATAACTATTGAAATCATTATATCTATGAAAACTGCACGGCATTACACCAAATTACTCTCTCTCTCTCTCCATATATATATATATATATATATATATACATATGAAATGAAGTTCATCACTACTGTATAACACCTGATACACAATTCTAGGAAATAAACGAAATAAACCATACAAAAAACTGAAAATTTTTATTTGACAAATTAGAGCAACACATGAGTGACGATTTGAAAAATAGTCAAGTACTTGGCATAAAACACAATTAGTGTTTATTATGAAGTAATATATTTACAATACAAATGTCGAGACGGATCTAATGTACGAAGCCAAAAACGGAGAACTGCTACAACTATAATCAAAAAGTTAGAATTATTTATAAACTGTCTATACACTTTACTCAAGATCCGTCTGCCGGACACCATCAGCAAAAACGTATTATGGTAGAGCTTAAACCAGCCTACAGCTGGAGAGGAAATTAGGAAAAGACGTTGGAGGTGGATAGGACACACTTTGAAGAAACCATCAAACTGCATCATAGACTAAGCCCTAAACTCGGGATCTTCAAAGTAAAGAAAAAGGAGGCAGACCAAAGAACATATGGGATGGAGAATTGAATCAGATAGCAAAATTATGAACAGCACTTGGTAACAACTGGGAAGGATAGCTTGAGACAGAGTTAGTTGGAGATGTGTGTGATGTATGCTACTGATATTGACAGATATAATTAGCATGTCTCACCAACCGAAAGTGGAATGTCTGGAGGCAAGAGGTTGAGAAAATCGAAGAGAACGAGAACAGAGGGTGATTGGTATGGAGATAAAGGAACAACAAAATCTGAGACAATTGATAGATATTTTGCAAATGAAGTATTACTGTATGGCTTTCAGATTTGACCAAGATATCCCGTAATGTTGTATTAAAAAACATTTGGTTGTTCCCGCTCATGTTCTTGCTCACTACAAAGTAGTGAAGAACGCAACTTAGTAAGTGTAGGCTAAACCATATGTTATTGTGTAAGTGGAGGGAAACTAATTTTGTTATACACGGGAAACAAATGGAGTGATGTCTGGATATGTGCTAAGTGTGAAGTGCTCAAACCGGTGATCTTTGACTTCCTTGCTTAGTGAGAAGCTGATGATACGATGATATTGACATGTGACCCTCACGGCATGCATTTTTAGTCGATAAATATATCTCCCTGAATAGTCGGAATAAAAGCCTTACCCTTGTACAATAGGTGCGATGCATATATTTGTGAATAATTGTGAATCTTCTGATAATGGTGCTCCACCACAAACAATATAACGAATTCGTCCACCCATGAGCGATCTAACCTTACGGAAAATCAACCGATCCACGAGGAAACTTGGAAAACCACCATGAATTCGTCGGCATTTGTAGGCATATGCAAATTTGAAGAGCTATATGAAAAAAGATAACAAACTAAAAAGTTAACGTGAACAAGATAATCCTAACAAATATTTTTATGGCAGGAAAACGAAAAGAAATGGAAAATAGCAATACTTTATTTCAATATCAAAACTAGTTCAAATTATTTGTTGTTCTACGATTATTCATTTTTACTGTTAACTGTATTACATCTGAAAAGATAGTTTAAAACGAGACTATGTTTATCAGTTGACTGGAGAAACTTAGCAATCTACTGAATCTGAGAAGCCTATAATACATAAAAATATATTACATAACACAGTTTCATAATATACCTACAAAATTCGCACACGAATACCATTGACTGGGTGGAAGCAGAGGAATCCAGAACATGAATTATATTTGTAAAACGTGTACTACGAATTATTATACGCTAGCTAGCATCAAAAGTCATTAAAACCATTAGATAAAATCCTGACTAGTTTTCTACATTTTTTTCGCACTTAAGTTTATGGACTTGCTAAACTAAGAATACATTCGAATGAACAGAAACGATAATTTATATAAGCTTTATTTCAATTCACTCTCATGAGTATTTTTAAGATTATCAAAATGATTTAGCACGATTTTTAAGGTAATTTTTCATATCTCACATATTTAAAAAATTCAAAAAATTTCAGTCCAGCTTTCTTATAGACATTTTTTGCAGTCAATCGTTAGTCATTCCAGTTAACATCATATCAAAGTAGGACTAGCTGAGTATAGATATAGATTGAACCGAAAAATAAGTGCCATAAAATTACTATGTTTTACAAAGTTTTACGTCAACTTTTTTATCCAGGCAAATACACACAGGTACAAGATCATAATATTACTCATTTTCTAATTGGCACTTCATATTACAATATTCTCATAATTACCACATGACTACCACAAAAAATAATTCACAAAAGCTGATGTGATTTGGTATTTCTATCAAACAGATAACCGGTTTTTTTTAAACAAAATGCTACAAGAAAGATAATATGAGCTAATATTGTCAATAATTAATGTTATCATAATCATCATTGGTCATAAATATAAGATCGAACACATTAATTGCGATTATGTAATCATTGAAAAGATGAGACATAATGAATCAACTTCGCAACGTGTTAAAAAGAGTATAATTTAATACAATTGATTAAGTCAACCAGTAGTTATTAATGTATATAGATTAATTGTAGATAAGACTGGAGAACACAAAAAATGATGTAGATAAACTTCAATACGAAATCAGCCACGATGATACACGTGTATAGTTAATGATAATACCAATGTTTTATTTAGTATAAAGTAAACATGACCTTATGCTGAATCACTACCTCTAACTTTTATTTATTAAACAGTAAAACTGTCAACATTTCACAACAACCGGGTTATCAACATTAACTGTTATTTATAGTTAATCAATTCACTAATGTGAACTATAGAATACAAAAATTTCAATGTAAAGTTTCTATTTTAATTTTAATAAAATTAGGTTTTGAGAAGTGATTCAATGTATTAAAAATCACTGTTTATGGTGACCTTTTCTATTAATAATACGTACTTAGTTATTTATTCTAGTCAGACACAAACCAGTTAAAGGTTTAGATTCTTGAAGGTTGACGAAAACATTTCACAATTTGCCATACAATTGACAGTAAACATTCTATTGAAAAAAGATATACAAGGTGGTTTCACAAATGAAAGCAATGTCTGTATTACGAAAATCTTAAAATGGATGATAATTCATCCACCCAGTACTGATTTATTATTGAGCTTTGATGTAAACGAATGATGAGTGAGCTGTTTAACACTACCTATGCAGCCAAGTCGAAGTGGATGCTAGCAGTAAGATTTCAAACTGTGATCTAATGCTTGAAAGTGGACTGAACACATAATTTTCTGAACTTAACTGAGCGTTAACAACAATACGAAAGTCACCGCATATTTCACCAAGAGATTCTGCAATTTTATATTCAAATACAACTGGTTGTCCCCCATCTGTTTCCTCGTTCACAGCAAAACGATATTTTCGGAGGAAAAACCTATTATTTGGACACTCAAATGGTTATCAAGTTCTGGACAATAGTACTTTTTGAAACCCGTGGAACAAGATTTGCCACATGATACGTCATCACAGTGTATCATACTCTGATTTGGACATTGTGGAAGAAAGTACACCATCCAGTAGGAGGTCAACTAAACTCAAAAACTTTATTTCATAAAGTTTAAAAATATTGAAAACTAGATCACAAAGGTTAATAACTAAAGTGAAAAAATGTATATGACTCTACAAAACTACCAGTCACCGTTCAAAAAGTTTGAGATTAGTGTTTTCAATTTCAGTATTGACAGATGTGAATTAAATTTTTAAATAAAGAATGAGCTTATTGATAAATAAAAATATTTCTTGTCGAACCCTTACAAAAAGATACTCAGTGTTTTTTACAGAATACCAATAACTGGATAACTGTGAGGTTGATTGTTGTATACATTTTCATCCTGTAATATGTAAGAAAATTCATAAAGACCAGTCAATACAATAAGTTAACTACTGTTTACCGCCGAGATGAATATGTATTTTTTATCTATAATAAATGAAATAATAAACGAAAGTTTATTTCCTATTAACGATGGTGACGTTAGGAAGACTTAATAATACCAGAATCTTTAATGTAGAGTATATGAATTAGAAACATTTTGACGTAAACTTACAGCTTGAAGAAATTCACCGCCAGCGTTCACTTTTTCCCAAACAGCCTTAGAAATACGTTCTAATACAGTAGGTACACTGGCAAAAAGAGTAGGTCGAAGAAGACTGACATCACCTAAGCAGTAATCTCGTTTAATACGGGATGAAGTGTCCGTTAGTGTTTGTGGATTCGAGTAACCAATCTGTGGAAAATTTATAACAATACAATAAAGCTTAGCAATCATTCATAGATGTGCGTCAAGTTCACGTTGACCACATATTGACAAACTCATTATGTCTTTTAATTAAAGAACGAGTTTACTGCGCAGCAGTTCGCTCCGTTCCACTATATGGATGTGAAACATGGTCATTGAGAGTAGTGGATATCCGTAGGTTACTGGTATTTGATTATATATATATATATATATATATATATATATATATATATATCCCTACAAAGCATTGCTCGTGTATTTTGGGACCACGGAGTAAGCAATCTCAGGATTATGAGTATAATACTAGGTAAGAATAAGAAATCGATTGACGAGTTAGTAAATCCTCATCAAATGAGGTGGTTGGGACATGCGTTATGTATGTCCATGTAAATAGGCATAGGTAGCTTATGAATTCCTCACGAATTTTTTTGGTCTTAATTTAACTAACTTGTTTTCTACTCGAATTGTATCTAATCTTTTCTATTACCACTGATACTGTTACTACCTCTCCTATCCTTGGGTTCGGTCTAACGACTTCGCCTCTTTGTGATAATGAAGTATAGCAACTTGAACCGATGTACATATGTACCAGATTCTACGTTGTGACATCTGTATTATAAGACATAAAGTATAAACTTCGATCTGAAGTTTATGCCTCAGCAAAGCCATTAATATACAAAGATTTAAACCAAATTTGAGCTTAGGCGAACACCTCTGTCGATTGTTCTTTGCCTTGAAGACTATAGTTTTAACAATTGGTTACGTGACACTGATCTTCTCACACCCCCAATTCTGTTTCTTTTATTTTCGTTTCCTAAGCTAAATTTAACTCAGTTAATTTACTGGCATTTAGTACTATATAACCTCTGAAATTGATCTTCTATTACTAGAATCCTGTTTTCATGCTTTTCTCAGTTTACTCTGCTAAGATATTCGTATATTCATCCTATACTTATTTACGTTTATTACCCCTTGTGGAGCATAGGCCAGGATCCTCTAAACGACTATGTCCTGAACTCTTCTTTCCAGTCAACAACTGTATACAAACTATTTAATTCTTTTATGATAATTGTCTTTTGAATACTATTCTACATCTATATCAAGCATTAACCAAGACTTTTCTGATATGTCAATACTTATTTTGATTTTAATAGTTAAAACTATTGTTTCGAAATTATTATTATTATTAATGGCTTTATTCAATATTATAATCTGGTACAATATAGAATTCTCAGAAACTGGAAAGAATTTATGAAATAAAAGAAATTCATATAACTCCACCTGTAGCACTTCTAGGGTTATTGTCGGTTCTAAGCCCGGATAAAGGAGGAGGGTTGGGTATGGGCTCAGCAACCACATACCGTAGAAAACAATCTTGCTAAGAAACGCTGACCAGAAAAAATCATTTATACCATTTGAACTCTGCCTTTGGGAGTTGGAGGATCTTCATTTAGGTGAATCATGACGATCCATAGTGAAAGCCGATATTCTTCGGAAGTCACGAGGACGATACCCCTTCTAACAACCGGAGCAACAATTAATATGGGTACATGGAATGTCAAGGCAGTGTACGAGATCGGAAGGACCAATCAAATAGCCACGGAAATGAGATACGAATTGGCGGTGCTCGGAATCAGTGAAACTCATTGGACACAAGCTGGACAGAAACTGTTAGATTTAGGAGGGATGCTGCTGTACTCTGGTCGCGAAGAAGAAAAAGCTCCACACACTCAAGGAGTCACTCTGATGCCGTTCAAAGAAGCACGGAAAGCACTTATAGGATGCAAATCTCATGGATCCAGAATCATCAAAGTACACAAAGAACGGGGGGATCACAATGAATGTTATCCAATGTTGTGCACCCACCAATGATAGCAACGACAACGATGAGGACCAGTTTTACAAGAGTCTGCAATCGATCGCGGCGAAGTGTCTAGGAAAAGACTTGACCATCCTGATGGGAGACCTAAACGCCAAAGTTGGGACGGACAACACCATGTATGAAGATATCATGGTACAACATGGACTGTGAGCAAGAAGCGAGAACGGTGACAGATTTGCAAATTCATGTGCCTTCAACAAACGCATACACAAAGCTACATGGGTCTCACCGGACCACACTACACAGAACCAGATCGATCATATTTGCATCACTAAAATATTCAGAAAGTCAATGGAAGATGTGAGAACCAAGGGAGGAGCTAACATAGCTATAGATCACCACCTGGTGATTTCCAAGATGAAACTGAAGCTAAAAAAGCAATGGACAACTGGAGAAATAGCATTACAAACTTTGAGTGCAGCCTTTCTTCGAGATACTGACAAACTCAACGAATTCAAGATAGCTCTCAACAACAGGTTTTAAGCCTGACAAGATCTACTCAAAGAAGAGGAGACTACTATAAAGGACAACTGGGAAGGGATCAAAGAAGCATTAACTTCAGCATGTCAAGAAAAGTTGGGCCGCAAGAGGCATCATTATAAAGAACGGATTTCTATAGAAACCCTGGGCAGAATTCAAGAAAAGATAGCAGTTAACAACATTCGAACAAGAGCAGAGAAAGTTAAGGCACAGGCCAAATTCGCAGAAGCAAACAAGCAAGTGAAGAAGAGTATTAGAGCTGACAAGCAGAAATACGTAGAAGACTTAACGGCAACTTCTTAGATAAACTGTCCCTTCTATCCCATACACACCAACAAATGCAGGTGAAGACAACCAGTATGGCAGCAGCCCCTGCAGCAGTAAGCCTCAACATACACAACGGAAAAAGCAAGATCCTCAAATACAATACTGAGAACAAGACCCAATCACACTTGATGGAGAAACTCAGGAAGAGATGGAAACTTTCAAGTTGATAAACAAGGAGGACCTGGTGCACATGTAAAAGCGAGGATTGGCAAAACAAGGGCAGCTTTCCTACATGTAAAGGACATGTGAAACTCAAAACACTGACTAGCCAACAGCAAAGTCAGAATCTTCAATACGAACATCAAGACAGTTCTACTGAACAGAGCTGAAGTTTAGAGAACTACTACAACCATAATCAAAAAGGTGCACGTATTTATAAACAATTGTCTACACGAAATACTCAATGTTCGTTGGCCAGATACCATCAACAAAAGGTTACTGTGGATAAGAACAAACCAGCTTCCTGATGAAGAGGAAATTAGGAAAAGACGTTGGAGGCGGTCATGACATACACTGAGGAAATCATGAAACTGCATCATGAGGCATACTGGCTTAGAATCCTAGAGTCAAAAGGAAAAGAGGTGGGCCAAAGAGAACCTTGCATCGGGAATTGGAGACAGATATTGAAAGAATGAATAGCAACCAAAAACAATTGGAAAAGATTGCCCAGGACAGAGTTCGATGGAGAACGCTGACGGGCAACCATTGCTCCTCCACGAGGGACAACAGGCGTAAGTACAATTGTTTCCCTTTATTGTGCTTTAAACTGTTATTTTAAACAAGAACATTGTAACAAAAAAAAGTATGCAGAAAGTTGTCATGAAACTTACTCGTACACCCATAATGACACAGGATAATTCGCAGGTAAGCTCTAAAACATGAGCTAGTGGTAAATATCCTATATATATGTCGTAATTACTACGAAGTTTCGGTAAACGTTGTAGATGACCAGCTATGGCACTTACTAAATTTTCATGGGTCATTTCAACGCCTTTAGGTTGACCTATACAATATGAAAAAGAGATGCAATTTTAAATTTGAATTAAATATGATATTTTAATTATCAAGTTGATCTAAGCATAACGAATTGATGAATAAGAACAAAATGCTCATTCAGTCCAAGGTACATGTGTTTTGCCGAGTTAAAGACAGAACTTACAAAAGTAACAATAAAAAACTAACAATTAAGTTGAGAGTAAGGTGGTTGAAAGTTGTTCGTTTATTTCAAATAAAGGAAATCAATGTAAGGTAGGTGATTTTGGTACATCAGTGTACTGAGCTTTTTTGTGTCCCAATTCAATGAGAAAAAGAAAATACTAGTCATTTATGACCAGACCAATTAGTAACAGTATTAACGTAACGTTATAATCAAATACTGATCTATTTGTTCGGCTCTGAATCAAACTTTCATAAGAGTTGCTAGTGGTAAAACTCGGTTGCCTGAAGTGGAGTTAGAAAATGTATAGTATATAAACTAACAGAAATTAGATCTAGTTATTTATATATAGCTAATGCCAAAAATGCACTAAACAATTTGTGACCATAAAACTAATGAAAATGGCATAACATTGAGAAGTCCTTAATATACTTTAGGAATTAACAAAAATATAAATTCTATACATTAAGAATATTTTGACCAATAGGTCAGAATAAAAAATTCCAATGAAAGTTAAAAGTAACTTGATTTAAATATAAATTTGTTATTTTTGATTGCTGTAAGGCCAACAACATTTCCCGAACTGAAAAAATTATAAGAGAATTTCTAATTTTTATTAGATATAATTGTTGAAGTTAACTAATATAATGGTAGATCATGTATACAATTATGACTAATCTGTATATGTATTTTTTTTTTAACAATAAATTAAAGGTGAACAACAATAATGGAGTTATGACGACCACACCCAATGCACAAAATACATATTTTACATCTAGTATATATGCTGTTAGTTTATAAACTAATGCATGGAGTAATCAATTTTTAATTTGTATGAAGTAGAATTTATTAAATACAATGTGTCGTGTAAATAAATACAAAAGGCTAATCGAAAATCGGATAGATATTTTAAAACAAATATTTACTTGTGTACGTGTGTTTTGCCTATAGGCATGATCGAAAATAATATCCGCGTAACTCTTTCAGTTAATATAATACGTTTTTAGATTTAGTAGGGCTGTGGATAACATGCGATTAACTATTACTCTGTAGGTCATGAATTCGTAAAGACTTATTTATTTATTTAAACACATAAATATTGGTACAAGGAAGCACCAGATAAATATGCGCCTCACAAATCTCATTCGTTTTGTGTGAGGGCTGTGATACTGCCCAGGTGCCCAGACTGAAGCAGGTGGTTTTCTTAGGGGGCCACACCCGGAGCCTTTGACCTAAAGGTCTAGTCCACAAGGCAGTGGAGCATCGTGAGGAGATGCAGACCCATGGTAGCCGGTGACCAACAGTTGGTTCATACGCCATTCGTTCCTTCAGGATACTGGAGCCCATGTGCACCATTGGTTTGGAATCAGGGTATTCCCACTCCCCTAGGTGGATCCTCCACATCCACCAACCCGGTTAAAGCGCCGGACATTCGCTTTTCGTCCTCTCAATCTCGTAAACAACACCCCCGCCACGAGAAGGCAGTGAGTAGGACTTCCCTGGCAGAGGCTATATATTCGCGTGGCCATATGAGAGCATTTCGAGAGGGAGAGCAGACTCTCCCCACTCTCGGCCGTACCAGGGCATTTGGGGGCAAAGACACCGTTTACAGGAGTTTAAACAGTCAGAGAATATAAGCGGTTTTTGCACAAAAGGTATAGGAATAATCGACTAGTCTTATAATATCGCACACTTGAACCAATGACTCAAGTATGTTTTAACTATGAAGCAAATCTATAAAACTTGAATTAGCAGGTATCTTAACAATCGACCTAAAAAAATGCCCATATACGATTGATCTGATAAACCCCATGATAAATATTTTTATAGTTAAGATCATGAGTCAATTGAAGCTAGACCACCGTGGAAAACCTGGAAGCACTGGACGGCTTCAATTGACTCATGATCTTAACTATAAAAATTACTAAAATCTCCACAAAAACCACCTTGTGATAATGATCATATGCTCACTAGTGACTGGCTCCTTGAGGTAATTCCTGGAGTTCTAGTGAGAAGTCGCGGCCAGTGGAGCTAATCCATGTCAGGTAGAGACAGGTATCTACCTCAGTACATTGGAAGTTGGTCGCGCAATTTCGTGGATTGGTTGAGGTTAGACATTAACACCGTTGGATGCCAGCTCAGTGGTCTACCGGTTAAGGGCTCTGGCTCGAGACTGGTAGGTCCTGGGTTCGAATCTCGAGAGTGCGGGGTCGCGGATGCGCACTGTTGAGGAGTCCCATAATAGGACGAAGCGGCCGTCCAGTGCTTCCAGGTTTTCCACGGTGGTCTAGCTTCAATTGACTCATGATCTTAACTATAAAAAAATTACTAAAATCTCCACAAAAACCCCCTTGTGTCTATGATAAATAGTAAATCTTGTCAGTTGCACCGTTTGTTCGATTCTACATTTATATGTAAAGAATCCGATGTTTTTTAACGATCCTAACGATGTCAAACAACGTGAACGGATTTCTGTGGATCACTGATACTAAAGGAATCACTGCCAAATATTGACTGCTATACATCAATGAAAGACAATCTTCATTCTCTTCTGGATTCAGCTAATCTGAAGGTAGAGGGTAATCACTGACCATAAGATTTATTAGATACAAGAGATAACCGGTACACAACTTTTGCATACAAACATTATGAATAAACTGGTGTAATAAAAATTAACAGACTATAGAAAAGGTAGAGCCGTTAAAAATGGGAAAAAAAGAATTCGACGCATGGATATACCCTAGACAGTCAGTCATATGTAACGTACAACCTGAAACATAAGTGCATAGGTTCAAGTTTCCACACCATATAAAAAAGCGAGATGAAACTATCAAGGCAAGTAGCAGAGTAGTGACAATATCAGTGGTAGTATTAGTAGTGAAAGTCAAGTATAAAGACATTTGGACTCAGGATCTAGTGATAAAAAATGAGTGAATACGCCTGGGTCACTGAGAACAATTCGGAGCTGTATCAACCGGTGTTTCCAAACACTAGTTGCGATTATAACGCGAACTTTGTAGGGTTAGAGCAGTCTGAACCTACCTACATGGCTGGTCCCCAGTCAATGATCCTAAGGACTTATGATACACATTGGTTTAGTCACTCATAGCTTTTCTCCACCCTACTCCTATGTCACCCAACATCACCCATCGAGGTAGATAGTGGTCGGGGATGCGTAATACATTATGCCAGTTGGGGAAAATGGACTGCATAATCAACTGATTTTCCATCTTAAGATAGTATCCTATGCTTAATTTCAGCATTGTTCACTCAGTGATCCCAGCATACACGAGCAATAATTCGAGGGGATTTACGATCAAAAACTAGTAACGTACGTACCCCCGTATCTAGAAGTCACATTTCATAGAAATGAAGTATAAAAGAACGAACTTTTGTGCAGTAAAGCTGTCCTTTGGTTGGTAGACCGACCACTTGCCTAAGCCGCATGTGACGCAAAAGATAACCGACATTTCATTATTCAGAAATCTACCAGGGTCAATAAGACTTTCAAATGACTGACTAATTATATTAATTTTTATCACTAGTCTAAGCGTTGACGCAGACCAGTCCTGAAGCAATATTTTGCATTTAAATAGGGAGAACCATATCCTAAACACGTTAGCGTTGCCACCCAAGGCGATTAGAAGACTGAATTTTACTGGCCTTTTCACCAACCAGTCAACTCAAAAAGTGGATCTCCTGACAGATCGACTTGTGAAAGATTAGACGACGAAAACTTTGTCGCTAAAAGAATATATATGAATAAGTTAAACGAAAATGGGAAAAGCGGACAACCCTGACAAGCATCACTTGATATCGATTATAGTTGAATTCATGAGTCTATTAAAGCCAGATCACCATGGAAAACCTGGAAGCACTGGACGGCCGTTTCGTCCTAGTATGAGACTCATCAGCAATGCACATCTACGATCCCACTAGCGAGATTCGGACCCAGGACATTCGGTTTCGCGAGCGAACGCTTAACCTCTAGACCACTGATCCGGCTTTCAACGGTGTTAATGTCTAACTTCAACTAATACACGAAATTGCACCACCGTCCACTACTGTCGTCAGTAAGTTACTGCTTCACAACAGACAGCTGGACGCCACTGGTCACGGCTTCTCACTAGAACTCCAGGAAATACCTCTTCAAGCTTCCAGGTTTTTCATGGTGGTCTAGCTTTAATCGCCTAATGAATTTAATTATTAAATTACTACAATTTCCACAAAACCTTTCTGATGATATCGATTATGATAACAGTTCACTATAAACTCTAAATCGATCAATAGAAAACAACTACAATATAGCCACAAACAAATGCACATACTTACGCAGCGAAATAAAAAAAATTCACGTGAGTTACACATTGAGGTGAACACACACAACTTTAAAAAAACATTCCCACGAAAAATGAAGTATCTTTTAGCATGGCTTTCATTAGACTCAGATAATACGTATTTATTAAACAAACATGATCACCTGATTCGTGAATAAGTTTACTTAACTTTCTAACATTTGGTTCTAAAAGACATAAATCGTAGGTTTAATTTCACTATAGTAGTCTAATGTGTAGCACAGTCATACTCGAAATTTTGCATTCTCATTGCGGGAAATAAGAGAGTTTACTACTTACACTAAATCAATCATATATGCATACTTAACACTACTAATATTGGCAATATTTTTCGTCGTTATATGAACGTTTGATCGCTCATTCACTCAAACAAAATAAAATCAATAAATTCATTTCTGATAAGACTGCGAAATTAATTTTTATACTTTCGTTTTGCCACTGTTTATGCAAACTTGAATTGATGAACAGTAACAATCTTACTATAATAGGTTTTACTCATTTAAAGCGAGAAAGAGATGCAAGAATAAGAAGTAATATCCGAAAAATAAGGAACTAAATTAATTGAGCGGTTTTCTATTTTTGTCAGTTGTCTGACGTACAAGCACGTAAATTTATGTGTAAATCACAAAAATAGGCAGGATAGAATCAGAAAACAACCAGGGGATGTTCAATTCTTAAACTGGTTTAGTGGGTACAAAGAGTTTGCATAGGACTAAAATATGTTCGACTATCACAACATCGTGGGTGGGGTCTTGGTGATTACCTAATTCATTAGCTTGAAACATTATCCGATTTCGGTCAGAATACAAGGCAGTAGCAAGCCTACTACAGTTTTCGTTATATGTTTCGAAAAAGTAGCACAAAACTTTTTAAGTGGTTATATCACAAATAAATGTATAAAGTACACTTTTGGTCTCACATTCACAGTCACTTCAGAAGTTTTATCAGTGATCAACGAATGGTGCCATAGAGAGCAATCTAATGGGCTCACGAGACAGTAAAGTAAAAAGCAAATTTGTTGAAAAACTATTACCATGAGAGAAATAGTTTGGTTTTATGTTGACAGATGAGTAGTATAGTAGTTTACAAAAAAACAGACGATGTAGAGACTAGTTTAGGTAGTAACACGTGAACAATATGGTGAGTAGGGAGATTCAGAAAATTACGTAAACAGGAATAGGCATTATTGTAATGATAGGTTGCTTGATTTATACTACCAGTCTAAAACACTTGGCTTGCTGCCAAGTAAAAGTCTTAGCTAAACTCAAAATTATACATTTTATATAATAAAGGCTAATCGGGGGTCGTGAAATATTGAAGAGAAAGTGGGTGTATATTGACCAAAACTTTCGATCCACATAGTTAAGTAATGTTTAAATATGTTGGAATGTGGCTAATGATTCGAGTGATGGATATTTATCTGTTCAAAATACTGAAATATAGTTTTCTAAACAAAGTAATTACCTAAGCTTGTAGTATAAAATGTTATCATATACATGATGAATGCACAGAACATAACAAGATAATTGGTTCTTATATACACAGTTTTCAGGATTAATATCAGAGTAACATTTGTTACTAATACTTCTCAGGTACAGGGAATCACGTTTTTACACACAATTCAACTTTTAGAATAAAAGCAAACCTGTTGGTACATTTCCAAGGTTCATATATTTATATGCATAGTCAAAGAATAATAAACTGGGGAATTCGATAGGTACAAATAAGCTATAAAGAAAGCTATAGTGGTTCATTAAAATCGATGGATAAGTGAAAACACCGAAATCACTAAAAAACAGTGTTCAAACCATACCTGTTGATCCACTTGTGTACATGATCACAGCTAAATCTAAGGGACTGGCACGTTCTGATGCAGGAGGCATCCATAAACCTTCATAACCGTTTGATGAGTGATTACTATCCCCTGTAATTGGTGTGGAAGTACTCGTTGTTTGCTTTTCTCTATCTTTCATGATTACTGCAGCTCCCAAACGTTCGACTTCGATTATATCGTGTAGATGTAAATTTGACGGACATTTTGTCAGAGCTTCTGCAACACTAGCGGTAGCACTTCCAGATGGAACAGCCAGGTTGTCAACTTCTGTGTAAAGTTCTCGATTAAAAACTCCATTTGTGAAATAGATAATACGTTGAATTGAAGGACATCTTTGAACAATTTTAATTACTTTTGATAAGAGCTCATCGCTTGTGAACACGACCACAGCCTGAGATTAAAACGGTCCACACAGAAAGCTTCTTATTGAATATACAAAACATGTTTATATAAACTGAAGTTACACTTTACGAGCAAAAAATAAAAATTGATGACTGATTAGAACCACTTACAAGCAATAAAAACAATCGTCAAGTTACTAGGTAAAACGTAATGACAATCACTAAATAGCTGAGGAGATGAAATATTATAATCATCAGACAATTGCAGGTAATGTAACACATTATACGATGGTTCCAGCAATACCCTTTTGGCCTGCTCAGAGAACTGACACAATTCGGTTACTCGTTTACCAAGTAAAGATTAGTTAAAATACTTCACACAGCCACACTATGTGTGAACGTTAGTGACACTACTAGGTTGGAAAGCTGAAGTGTATTGGGTTCCAAACCTGCAACGCACTAGATAAATCCCGTGAACAACGACTCTCCTGTTTATCGTACTTCCATCATATGTTGCCTGAAAACTTGACCATTCGACTATTATCATATAGAAAGAGAACACACCAATTTATAATGAGTGAAAATAAATTAGAACAGAAACTGCTTGCACCTCACCACACTATAGGTGGGTGCACATGGGCTCTAGTATCCTGAGGCAACAAATAGCGTATGAATCAATCGTTGGTCACCGGCTACCATGGGACTACATCTCCTCACGATGCTCCACTGCCTTGTGGATCAGATCTTTAGATCAAAGGCTCCGGGTGTGGCCTCCTAAGAAAACCGCCTGCTTCAGTTTGGGCATCCGGGAAGTATCACAGCCCTCACACAAACCAGATGAGATTTGTGGGGCGCATATATATCTGGTGCCCCTTTGTACCAATATTTATGTGTTGAAATAGATAAATGGGTGGATGAGAAAATAACAAACAGGTCAGATTAAGATACCATCAAAACAGCTTACATTGCTAACGAACATTATTTATTTTTTTATTTGAACACAAATATTGGTACAAGGGGGCACCAGATATATATGCGCCACATAAAAGATTGTCATTTCATTCTAATTGTGTGAGGGCTATGATACTGCCCAGGTGCCCACATCGAAGCAGGTGGTTTTCTTAGGGGGCCACACCCCGAATCTTTGACCTAAAGGTCTGACCCACAAGGCAGTGGAGCATCGTAAGGAGATGCAGTCCTATGGTAGCCGGTAACCAACAGTTGGTTTATACTCCAATTGTTCCCTCAAGATACTGAAGCCCATGTGCATCATTGGTTTGCAATCACGGTTTCTCAACTCCTCTAAGTAGACTCACTGTGTCCACCGGCCCGGTTAAAGAGTCGGACATTCGCTTTTCGTCCTCTTATTTTTGTAAACAACGCACCCACCACGATAATGCTCGCTTGCTAACGAAAATTCTCACGTAACTTCAATGTCTTGTCATATAGTAACTATGACGAAAGACATTTTGTACCATGCTATTCCCTCGTATCCTTTAGAACTCTTTGTTATTCCTCTTTGTAATCAACAAATGTTTCGGATCTATAGCTTGACGAAACACTTGAAACAACGGTGCACCGGAAAATGTGCTGCATTTAACTAGATATTTTAATGTACGTGGTTAAAGTCCGAAGATCAAGATAAGGGTACTGAAAAAATAACTCCATAGTAATGGGGCCCTGAATGTGTAAAAGATGTTAGACACAAAAATAACATTTACAGGGAATAACGTACCGATTAAGAATTTCGTAGTTATATTATCAAGATTCAAATTCCCTCCCTCCCCTGACAATTACGTGGACGGTAAGATAGTGACTGAGTAGTCAACACCCAACTAATAAGGACATCCTAGATTTATTAGTTATTACAATCAAACTGTGTTGATTGCCACCACCAGCGATTAACAACTATTTAAGCGTTGCTTTTCTTAGCCAGAGCTATGGTTGGTCATATTTATTGATTACTTTCACCGAAACCTACAGAATATATTCACAAGAACCTGACGCTGGAAGCCAAAGTTAATAAATGAAGATGTAAGTGATTTTTAGCAGTTATTGCTTATATTACTATTAACTAAGCTTGGATATTACCAGCTTATGTGTAGCCTAAAGCAACTTCGATCAAATAGTAGTTAATCTCACCTTGAACTACTAACGTATTGTAGTTAACTAAGTGACACCTCATTATCGAACTCTATCAAATGGCTAAAAGCTACATTCAAAAGATAAACCTGGCATTTCTTGAACCAGTATTCAACACAAACCATTGAAGCTTAATCTGGTTAATGGATTGAACGACTTAATTTACGTCATTCCAAAGCGAATACTCTGTAGTCGGATCTGATAGTAAATGCACACTAACTTTTAAAATTGTGGAAAAAAATCTAAGTGAACCCAGAAATATGTAAACATAGTTAGACACACCAATAAACTAGTAAAATGAATACAAGTAGTGAAAAATGCATTTGATAAGTGTAGCGATTTACTGACTTCAGTTTCATTAAATCCATGTACCAATGCATCATCACCGAGAGTAGCGTACAGAGTAGCGACAGGTCGGTTGAGACGAAAGCAAGCCTGAGCAGCAAACATCCACTCAGCTCTTGTTTCACTGAATAATGCAATGGGCTGATTATGTTCCTTAATGGACCCCAATATTGAATACAAGCCAGCTGCTAGATGGGATACTCGACGTTCAGCGTCCCAAAATGTCTCCCAAGAGTACTCACCCAAAGTGAGCTCAATCATTTGTCTTCCGTCGGGACTCGGCTAGTGCGGAACAAAATCATACGAAATTAGGATATATAACAAACACAACATATGAATTACTTTTTATGGGGAAGTATCTACTTACCATTATACTTACTAAAAAAACGAAAACACACTAAGACTTAGAAGTGAGGACTATTCGACATGGAAGCATATAAGGGATCCATATTTAGTGAACACCATATGAATCGCTTGGTTTGCACTAATATGAGAACAAAATCATAGTTCCGCAACAACGCAACTCTGCGACATTACCATTAGATAGAATGTCCAATCCTAGCAGGTACCAGGTGTTTTGTTTCATTTATACAACTATGGATGACTGGAAGTTAAAGTACACGTAGAACATCTGGTTTTCAAACAAGTAAAAGAAATAATCGGACAAACATTTGTGGCACGTACTTGAGAAGTGCCACATCAAGATATTAGCCAACAGATGTAAACTATTACTTCACTGCATATGTGGGAACATCTCAAAGACAATCTAATTAGACAGAAAAAAAATAAAACTAGCTTGAAACGGTAAGAATAATGTGGATTTTAACTAAGCGAAGATTTTGTTGCTGTTCAATTTCACCGGACGTATGAAGTTTGGTGAGGTGCGATTGGTGGGGACCTGTACATTGATGAGTGACTGATTCTCAGTGATCAAGTCGCTGGAAAGTTTCACAGGTAACATTATCAGCAGGCTAGTAGTCTGATCCCTAGACAACTTCAACATGGTAAAATGAAGGTAAAACTTGAATGGGAAAGGATTGAGTCATAGTACTAGTGATTAATAAACTAGAGATGAATGATAGAGTCCTAAAGAGAATGAAATAGTAGTAAAATTATCGAATAGTGTTGGAACTTAAAATCCATGGGAACAGAGTGAATGTGTCCATGCTTCAGTAACTCATTCGGACTATTTTCAGCAATTGCAAATGTTACTCGGAATTAATAGATCGTAATTTCATCGGAATCAAATTTAGTGGATAACGAACTAGTTTATCGAGTGACAAGTTACGCAGTTATGTCGTTCGTTCTGATGACACTTGCTATTCTTGGTATTGGTGCTCTGACATTATTAGTACAATCCGTCTTCCATCAATTCGAAATTTATTTCAGCGGGAATCAGAGAAGAGTCTTTGTCACAGTTGTCTTCGATTTAATAACCGATCAAAGATAATCATGTTAACAAAAAACCGTCCACTACGTGAACCAACACTCATACTGGCTTCATTGCTTTATTTGCAGCAGCGAATTAAATAGTATGGCCAAAATGTCCCGTAGGAAACTCACTCTGTAGTCCGTGCGTAGAACGGCTCTGGTTCCAAACGCAGGCAAATCAGGCCACAGCTTGACAGTGCGGAGCCAAACATCAACTAAATCTTTACATCCAGGAAGTGAACTCGTCAGACCATCGAGGGCCTCAACTGCTCTCCATGGCGAACCAGGATCACCCTCACGTACGGGAAGTGCTAAAGTTCGACTTTCTTCTTCATTATACGTCCAGTCGCTGTCAACAGGAGAGTTGGGCAGAGGCATATACCTCAATGTTTTGCTGAATAAGTAGTACAGTGGCCATGTAAGATACTCATAAGCATAAACAACTATCTTTATAACTTCAATCCCAATTGGAACGAAAAGTTTTGAAAGGCACTTCATCGTGAATATACACAACATCGATGTAAGGCTCCAATAGAAGTGTTGAATACGCGGTTCAATCATAAATCCATTCAAGAGTGAACATTCGACTGGCAAACGATCTGGTGAAATCCTCGGTATTTACGACAGTAGATCGGCTGGCCAGCGTTTTTCTCTTCAGAAAGTAATAATATAAAAGTTCGGTTTTCTTTTAAAACTTTTGTCTAATTATTCATAGGAAACGTCCAGTCTTTGACCAATGAATACGTAGAACAGAATTACACTTTGAGATTGTTCGATCACGGCTTCTGAGGCTCTTTCTGATGGTATTGGAGATGATTAGCTTTTGGGGGGAAAGCGACGACAAATGATAACACCCAGATTAATCATGGAGATAACATGAACACTATTTTGGTTACGACATATTTGGTCAGCTGCAATATTAAGATATAGTGTAACTGTCTGTATGCATCACTGTAAAACAATCGTGGTGTTTGTGCTAATTAAAAATTTCTGTACACCTCATTTCGTATATGACTTGAAATAGCAACACAATGCCTTCAAGTATGGTCAGTGCTCTCTCTTTGAATCGAATAATGATTTATTTGTGACGACTGGATTACGAATTGGAGCAGTTCTACTTCAAGAGTTATCATCTAGATATAGTTTAAAATGTAAAACACATGTAGACACAGTGAAACGTCACTGAACTCTAGCATAATCAGTCATGAAGCTGAACCTCTCCTACGTAACACAACAGATCACTTGGAGTTATATAGTACGTTTGACAGTGTAATAGTCAACGGTGGTTAACGCTAATTAATTAACTTCATGCCACGAACAGGTAGATATTCTCCAAGTATTTTAAAATATCAATATCGAGGCAGTCCGCATAGGATGCACACATACCAACAAGAGACTGACCAATTGCAGTCCAAAATTACAGTGGGCAGATACAAGTAAACAACAAGTGAATAAATGGAGTATGTGTTCTTACGATCACGCCGTTTATAAATGCCCACGGTTTTTAGCGCTTACAGTGAAAGAATGATGGTCTCATGTAAAGGGCAAGGGTATCTGCTTTGTGTGTCTTAGGCAAGGACATAAGGTTAATGAATGTAGACTGCCGAAGCGCTGTACCGTTGACAGGTGTACGAAGAAACATCACTCACTATTGCACAATGGTTCTACAGCCAGCAGCTCAAAAGATAAACCTGGTACGGAAAATTGCTGTGGATTTACCAAGTCAACAAATGGTCACGTGTGTTTAGGAATGATCCTCGTACAGTTGAGATCGGGAGATGCTAAAATTGTGGGTTATGCTTTTTCGGGTATCGGTTCTGATGTAACATTGGTAAGGTCAGACTGTTTGAGATCGCTTGGGCTGAAGGAGGACCAGGCGTTAGTGGTAGTTCAGACCTTAGGTAGTAAGAAAACAACAAAGATCGCGGAGGCCCCTTTGGAAGTATATTCTTTAAATCAGCCTGAGCATGTTACGATTGAAGGAGCTTTGATCGTGTCACGAGGGTATAGGCCGCCAAAGTCGGTAACGAACAGCCCTGTTAAGCGGCGGCATTAAGGTGATGTGCAATCAGATGGTCTAGATTCTGGAGAATTCTTACTGCTGATTGGTTGCGACGTCCCGGAAGCACATTTAGTGTTTGACTAGCGGTTTGGTGGGAGGAAAAAAGCGTACGCTGTAAAAGCGATGCTGGGGTAGATGGTTTTTGAACCTGCATCATGCCAGGACTTTAGGAAAAGAGTCTTTAACCATACCAGTAAAATACGGACATTAGAAGACCAAGTACGTAAGCCCTATGATGGGGAGTTTGCCGATGTTCATCCAAATGATGAATCAGTATCAGTAGATAATGCGGCCACACATGTTGTGAAAAGGGGTACTCGCTTCGAAAATGGTCGTTTTGTAGTTCAGACATTATGGAAAAAGAATTCAAATATGAGAGTTTCAGACGTAGGTCACTGAAGGATGATAATCTGCTCACCAGGTATATTGCAGGTATTGAAGGCAACTTTACTACGAACCATGTGGAGAAAGTCCCTGATATACAATTGCAGCCAGAGTATCGGAACCCTTGGTATTTACCTCATCATTCAGTGTAAAAGCCAAAAAAACCAGAGAATTAGGAATCGGTTTTTGATTGTGCCTCTAAGTTTATAGGGGTCTCCCCATATAATATGACCTATCAGGGACCCGACACCACGACCGAGCTAAATTCCAAGCAAATAAGAGGTGAGTCGAATGACTTAAAGACGGAAGCTGACAAATGAGGTCATAAGGATCGTAATTTGCCGAGAAAGATAAAAATTCTTAAAATACAACTTGTTAAGTATAAACAAGATCATGGTGCCCACCAGACTCTCCTCAATGAATAACATGTTTTAGAAGACCTTTCGAAGAAACGAAACGAGAATTTGAAGTCAAGGCACAACTTCGTGCTGATTTGGAAAACGAAATTCTCAGTCTTAAGGGGCAATCAGATTTCCAAACTCGGTTGTTCGATGAACTGCTGTAAATCCCACTCGTTCCTCTAGTGTGGAATATGCGAAAAAATGAATAATGAACAAAGGCATGGAAGTTGCTTGTGTAGTATGGAGGGATTTTGCGGGCCGGTGTAAAATCCATTTTGAAGGTTTTGTGTATGAAAAACCCTCCATGCATACATTCGCAACTTGTTCTTATTGATTTCTTTAGTTGTACATTTTGTTAGTCCTTTTGATGCCGTTTGAGATGGTAATATTTTATTTCATTATAGTTTTCTGATTTTTCTTTTACCTTCACTGTGTTTTGTTTTTCATCAGGAGCTGTATTTGTGTTGTCTTAATAATAATATATTCTGAAAATAATAATTACAGAATTCACACCGGTTTACAGGCATGATGAATTTGATATAAATAGCAACGTAAGATGTAGAGAACAAACATGTGATATAAGATTGTTTTAGGTTTGCTAGTTCAGTAATTGTTAAGTAATTTATTTATGACATGTATCACGACAATCCAATGCATCAGCAGGGAACTTTTAATTTTTTCTTAAAAGGATAGCCTGATGGTTTATGAACGGTGTTCTTTAAGGTTATTTCCAGTGCCAGGACAAATTATTGATAATTATCTACAACTAGAGAAAGTAAAATGAAAACAGAGAGTACGGAATAGAGAAACAATGGTTGGCAAAACATGTCTGTCAGGTGTACCACTGTTCATGTTAGATATTATTCAAATAAGTTAAGGTCGCTAGGGACAGTGTTAATGTAAAGTGACGGCAGGTAAGTGGTTAAACATTATCGTGTGGATAGTTTGTAGTAGATTATTCCAGAGTCTAGAAAATTTACAGGTAAAGTAATTCATATAGAGAGATGATTTAGAATATGTTTGTTTCGCTAGTGACAAGCTGTTACGAATGTCGTAATGTGAAGTTTCTGCATATTGAATCACTTCGTTGGATGTAAAGGATAGCTTGTTAATTACTTTGAAGAAGAAGAAAATATTTAGTTTGAGTCTTCTGTCCCATGAAGGGTCGAGCCCAAGTTTATTACACTTAGATGTATAAGTCAAGGTACAATCAGTTCCGAGAATACGAAGTGTAAATCGTCTCTGTACTGATTGCAGCCTTAATTTATCCTTTATGATGTCTAATAACATTTCGAGGCTACTTTCACTTAGAGTAGTCATACATTCTATCACTGCCGTCACGTTTTAGTCGAAACTATGTACATTTATGACTCGTAAGTCAACATGCTGTAGAAAAACGTATTACGTGTACACGAGCTATCCTAGTCCATGTCCTTACCAGACATTCATCGTATTTAATATATCACTTAACGCTAGATAATAAGCCATTTTACGAAACGATCACGTTATCTAAACCTAAACTTCAGTTACATTGGTGGTTACCATTTAAATTAATGTTTACTATGCGCTTTGTATTTGCTGTTATCTCACATAGTAAATCATGGCTCGATTTCCTTATTGCACGAAAGTCACTTTAATTCCGTCTTCGGCTTATTCACATGCAATACGGGTTTGGAAAATATCTAAACCACCTCTGAAATTCTCCACGAACCCCACGATAGTCTTCGTATATGTTTGCTACTGCACACCCAATTGCTACATAAACAATGCCCAAACGAACGTTCAGTACAATTGTCAGTATACGAAATGATGTTACTTCGATGTGACATTACAACACATCCGAACCATTGTAGCTACTCAAATTCAACGTCGTATTTTTATCTTATGAAGTATTGTTTCCGCGTGGTTGTTATCTAATAGATGATTTCGGTACATCAATCGGCTGTTCAACTACTCGACGATCTAAAGCCTGCCCAGTTCAATTGGTGGTTTGACGACACTCATTCACAAGAATCATCAGTTCACGCAGTCGAGCGAATCTCCTGCAAACTGACAACGATATTGTCGTCCCTACACCAACACTGACAGCATTTTCCACCGATATCATTGACATGAGTCCAGAGTGACACTCTTGGTTTCTTATGTTCTTTTCGACATTTTTTCGGTTCACTCATCGAACGAACATGCAGCACTCACCGTTTATCATCTTTTAGAGACTTCATCGTGCCACCTTCGCTCTCGATCTGTATTCTTCGACCCTTCTTGATTGTAACAACAGTTACCAGTTTTTCCAAACTGACTGCAAGTTGATCAGAAGCTTCGCACAAGAAAACCACGACTTATCCTCACGGTTATACTTCTGTACTTACAGTTAGTCTGTTAGATATAGATATAACTAGAAATCGATGCTTACGAACAGTTGTCAACGACACTTACTGACTGTATACTCTTACCGAGTGCAGTACAAACATTGGCATCGATTGATAATGCACTTATCTCACTATCACTGTGACATCACTACTCATGCGGCAAACTTAACTTTTCTCATCTAAGGAACTCAACCACTTGTCATAGCTATATTTTTCAACGCGACTTGATAAAACTCCAAAATGTTTCTTTTTCTATTATTTCTATGGTTGATCGCTTAAAATTCAACCAACGTCCTTGTTACGTGTTATTACTCGTTGTTTCCCGATCACTTTCTGCAGCCTCTTTTCCATTTCTCTTACATCTCGGCAATACCCGGAGGATTCATATTAATCGTCTGACAACCTCCGGCGCGCGACTACTCCCAACATGTTTGGTATCGATTCAAACGGCCGTTGAATCTGGTGAGGGAGTATTGTGGGGTCACTGAATATCGAACAGATCATTGATCCCTGTCAAGGTCAATAAGCGAATAATTAACAAGATCAAAGTATGACTCATAACATTATAGGTGAATTGGCTTGTCCAGAAACCAGAATAAACTATGTAGGTGTAATAAAGTACACGACGTTACACTACTCCCCACAGGATTGGTCGAACACAAACTTTGTACATTAAAATACGAGATTCGTTGTTATAAAGGTTCTGAGTTATGCAACCTATAAGGCATTGAGACTTGGAAGTCTGTTTCATTATCTGTTCGGTAAACGAAAAGTCGTAGGAGTACTTAAGTCCCAAGTCTACTACTGTATGTAACCTAGATAACACTTAACCGTTTATGGTAAGATCTAAGTTTAATGATGTATCACCGAGGCATGTCCATCCACATTTAGCTGTATTAAGCCCCATCTGCCATTTTGAGCACCACTGTGCTACCTTGTTATGCTCCATGCTGATTCAATTTTGAATATTGCTCAGCTCATGTGGAGAAAATGAATACACTACTTTAAGATCATCTGCGTACGAAAGGGGCTTACCCACACAAAAACACTAACAAATATCATTGATAAAAACTAAAAAGTGCAAAGGGCCTAAGACACTACCTTGTATTACACCACTCCTAACAGGGACAACGTTCGACAATGAGGAGTTAATTTTAACTTTATGATGTCGGTTGCTGAGGAAGGAATCAAACCGAGCAAGTAAAGGGTTTTGGACCCCATAAGATGCGAGTTTACCTATGAGAAGTTTGTGGTTGACCATGTCGAAGGCGTTAGAAATGTCCAGGTATAGCTATAATACTAGATATCCTTGGCTACGTAGAGAATAAACTAAATTAAAGAAGTCAAAGTGACATGTCATACAAGAACGATCTTTAAGAAACACATGTTGTGTATCATTGATAAATTTTTCAGTCAGCAAATAGTTGAATAATTCGTCGCTAATAATTTTTTCATAATCTTAGAGATAACTGGAGTAATATTTATCAGCCGATAATTGTTCATGCCAGTCTTATCTCCAGATTTGTAACGTGGTACGCTGTACGCAGTTTTTCATTTGTAAAGGTCAGAAACTGACTCCATAGAGAGAGAGTAATCAGCTTTAGAAGAAGAAATGGAATATCCGGACTACCATTCTTGTAGAGAGATGATGAAATCCCGTCTGCTACATGACCTCTCGAAACCATAAGGGTATTTAAAGCCTTACTAATTTTCAAGCATGTAAAGGAGATAGATTTTATTGAGTTACTAGTCACACATATAACTCTTGAAACAGAGCCATTTATGGATTCTTTGCCATTTGTAAAAATATCACTGAAAAGGTCTGCTATAGCTTTAAAGTCGTATATAAAACTGTTATTATTCAAGATGCATGATATATCAACATTTTGAGTTGATTTATTGTAAAGGAGAATTAAGTGTTGTTCTTCTGAGCTAGTAGTAATGCTAATAGCTCCCCATCAATTGCTTTCAGCCAATGTTTCTCTTTAATTTGGTTTAAAATTATTGTTATTTGTGCAACTGCCGTGAAGTCCTGTGACTCAAAATAACGTTTCTGTAGGCGCCTTAGTTTATTACAATACTTATCTGGTATATATAATTCGTAAGGTTTACTACACCTATACGTTTCAATTGGTGCACAGGAATCTAGACAACAGTTAACGATCAAATAGAATTTGTCAATGGCGTCCATGAGACCATTACATGAGAAAAAATCATCCCAGCCTGAGAATTTAATCAGTGAACTCAAGAGGTCCCAGTCAGCATGCTTATAGTCTCTATATTTGCACGTTTTTTGAACTGGTCGGTTATAAGAGGGATAGATAGGGAGAGCACAAGTTACTATCTTATGATCACTGCTTTCAAACTCGTTGTATACTTGTACAGATAGGGGGATGACATCTCTACTAAATATTAGATCAAGTATATCATCACCCCTTGTTGGGGTACGAACCCACTGTGACCAGTAGTACAGGTAAAGGATTTATGAAAATTAATCATTGCTTGACTGGCAACTACCGGTGCTCCAGTTAATCCCAGGATAATTGAAATCGCCAGTGATAACCTTAGCAGTGAAGTTTAGAGCGAATGCATGTATAAATGCACTGATGGTAAGATCCTTAACATTATCCGAACTATCAGGGGCTCTGTATATACATAGACTATGATTCAGGGTGTTGATTGATATCCAGATCGATTCTGGTAAACTATTCAAGATACTATCTTCAACTTTGTTAGTTGTTAGGGCTTTCAAAGCAAATATAAGACAACCGCCTCCCCGCTTAGTTTCTTTGTCACAGCGATAGAGTCGATAGTTCTGGATATTTAATTCTGAGTCGGATACTGTTGGATACCACCACGTTTCAGTGATAAGTATAAAAGAAGGCTTGGCTAGAAAAGCTAAGGTTCTCAAGGCTGAAATTTTGTTCAGGAGTGAACGTGCGTTAATAAGTAATAAGTTTAAGAAGGGAGTATAGAGTGTAAAAATCCGAGAGCATCCCTATCGATGGTATGTGTTCTACATTTGCCTGGACTATGGTTTAATGTGCCTGCCTGATCGTATGGGCTATAGCTTGAGCGATATGTAGCGCTAGTGTGACAGGGGATTTCTAAAGGCCAAAAAATCATTATTTTGGTAAGTTGGATTAATTTGTTGAAATTGTCTTGGTTGATAGTTAAGTCAGACGCCTGCTAGTTGGGGTTGAGTTAATGATGCGTATCCTGGTATTCCATCTTCCCAATTGCGAAAGTGATGAGAAGAGTTACACCTTGCAGGTTTAATATTTAAAACATTTGAGGGTAACCCTGGGGCACGTTGGCTAATTGCCGTCTGTCTAAGAGTAGGCCTGCCTACACAATGGTTGTAGCGGCCGTCTCGTGCGACGTTTGAACGAAGTGTGTCCTTATACCCCCCTATGATGACCAGGGGAAATCATAGTTTCGGAAAGTATATTTTTGTTTGGTAAGGCCATTGTATTATTCTTAGTATTTGGTCTAGAACCAGAAGGTTTTGTATATAATTTCTTTTTAACTGGTATAGACCTTTTAGTTTTAACAGTGTTTTTAGGAGCCTTCACATCAGAATAAAATGTTTGATTATTGGCTTCTGATAATACACTGGAGGATATCGCATTAGTGCCTCCATTAGATATACATTGGTTATGTGAGGTCACTACAGGTATGAGAGATAGCCTAGCACTTTGCATTGGTAAATTGTTATACTGGCTAACATGAGATAGATTAGCTGCACCAATGGGTTCAGCTGCTGCGACAACGGAGTTTGTTGTGATCTCAAAAATGATATTTTCGTTTGAAGTGCGCTTTTGCGTAAGTCTTTGGTTGGTGAGTTTATCTGAGACTGTGCGAGATATTTTAAACTTCGTAAGCGCGCAGATTAGTTGTTTGGGTTCTTTCAACTGTTCAGCTAATAAATGGGAATCGAGTCTAAACAAGATGGGGCACGAGTATTTCTGGTGCTTTTTATTAGGTCGAATATACTGGCATGGACGGTATTGGAGGTTAGCCACCTTTAACATCGAATTCCTTGCACATTTAATGGCGACTTTGTCAGGTATGTTAGTTTATACTTGATCTTAACGGCAGCCATATTGATTGTTGCCCCTTTGATTGTGTTGCTTGAGTTGAATTAAATTGTACCTTTTGATTGCGAATTGGAGAATTTTTCGAGGA
The DNA here is from genome assembly GCF_000237925.1 of Schistosoma mansoni. Taxonomy (NCBI): domain Eukaryota; kingdom Metazoa; phylum Platyhelminthes; class Trematoda; order Strigeidida; family Schistosomatidae; genus Schistosoma; species Schistosoma mansoni. The sequence continues at coordinate 197,203 of NW_017385995.1, forward strand.
TTGGAAACACTTCGTGTTTTAAGGCAACAAACTATTATCTTTTGAACGGGTTACAAATTGATCTATCCGGAAAGAATATAATAAAGTTTACCTCTGGCGTGCTCGTTATTTTAACACATTCATTATCAATTTGTCCATTTATTGTAATTTAAATCGATTATTGAAGGAAATATTATTCATTGATTAAGTGAGCGGCAATATTTCACTTCGTAATAGTGTACATTTACATTAATGATGAAATTAAGAAATGTTATTTTCGAATTCCCTGCTTTTGATTTCAACTGGGCGGTATCCCATTTAAAACTACCCATAAAGTTACACTCGACCCAAAACATAGTTTCGATTTCACAAGTACGATAGAGGAAAGTATAATTTGAGCAAATAAATCAAAGTGTCAGTAAAGATCAGATTAGTTCACTGCAACAAGAAGCAACTGATCGAAACAACGATTGTAGGACTGATTGTTTGGTGACAACTGAAAATGAGATCAAGTAGTGAGTGTGAAAACACCATCCGACACCTACAAAATTCGTGACATCCTAACAGAACAACTGATTTTCCAATCTGTGGTCGACCGATTACACAACGATTCTTGTATCACCACGTCAAAAACTGCAGTCACGAACAAACACACGATTGCATACAACACGTTCAACAACACTTCCATCAATGCACTTTGTTGACATCTCATCAAATGTGATCGCTCAGTCAGTTAGCTACCTAACTAATCGCAGTCAGAACTACTGTGAGACAATTACAAATCGGAAAACGCACAAAAATCGATGTCATCAACATGACGACAAAAGTGTCCGAATCTAACAACAGCTGTACAATCTCTATCGGACAAGAGAACCAATACGAGGAAATTAGTAGCATGTGAAACATCTAGTCAATGTGCACGATATCATGTAGGTGTCATCTAATGGACACGACGTCGAGACAGCTGTTACCACAACAAAACTAGAATTAGGCAAGACACAGTTGAAACCTCCACATACTCAGTATGATTAAGTCATCGATGATGGAAGACAATAAAAAATCGGTGATGTGGGATTAAGTATGTTTAATGGTTAGACAAATGAATGGAATAGTACAACTGGAGATGATATCGTGTATGTAAATTGTGATGATGTGAAGAGGGAATTTCAGAAATCGGTGATACTGAGATATGAGAAGTGTTCTGAGTCAAATACAGATCTATATCGGTTCAATATTTCATCAATAGTAGTGTCCAGTGTCTGAACGAGGAAATCCCGGATACCAGACTCGACCACCATTTCTGTTTCCCATTTCGAGATAACGCTCAGGTGTGTAATTTGGAGGATCGTGATTGCGTCTATCATGGTATTGACGTCGCAGTTGGACGTTTAAAGGGTTTAAATTTCCGGTACGCACCAAGTTCAATTGATCACTGTCGTCATCGATGAAAATTACATTGGGTTTAGAGCCGTCCACACCTACAGAACAAAAAAGAACCATATTATTAGAGAAACGTAGAGAAATGTAGTCTGCAATCACTTGGCTTAATCGAACTCTATCTGTATGCGAGTGTGCGCAGTAGAACACAATTTGAATCACTGTCCAACCGCACATTTATTTACTGCAGCTCTGTCCGGTGGTCAGTCGACTAAATGAACAGACGACTACTGATAATATCCGACCATCCGAGTGAAACTGAAGCAATCTGAAACAGTAGGTCATTACAGTAACCACAATCAACTGCTAATGCTGCAAAACACTTTGTCTCAGTGAACATCGCCCACAACCACACATTGGATGCTAGTCGCCCCTAACAATTACCTTCACATTGTTATCCGACTGTAGAAATGTGACTCACTCGGTCACAATGGACACGTTCAGATACTAGGATGTATCAAGATTTAGATAAATTGAGGTTGATGAGTTCATTGCTCTCGTGCTCACCATCACGAGTCCCGGTGGAACACACACACATACCTTGATTAGTTTGAACGGTAGGACCCATTGGTATTGGTTCGGTCAGTAGTTGGTCGACGAGGAAGACATTGAGTAGTAGTAAGAAGACGGGTCTCATGACAGTTCTGGAAGAAAGTGAAATGCGGATTAGTGAGAGACAGTTGTGTGTTGCGTGACTGGCTGTGCTGTGGTGTGGTGTGGTGATGTGTTGTGTTTTGATATGGATACACTACAACTCAGTGCAATTCAATGAGTTATTTCACTCACCAATTGTCGTTCACTCAATCACTTTGATCAGAATACGGCGGGTTTCACACGTATTTATATGGTGATAGATGGCTGTAAACATGGAAGATCACAGTTGAAAGTCACGCAGCACAATCACTGAAACGAAAGGTCATGACCACTGAAACAGTCACGTTGTGCACGTGGTCCACTGTGCTCCAGTGACGCACGAATGTGACAATTGACAGCTGTTCAGGATGAACGTGAGTAGGTTGTGATGAATAAATCCATGTTTCATGCCAATGAACACTGATCACATGGACAATGTGTGGATGACTTGATTTGCAGAATGTTATGAGAGATGAGGTTGGACACGTGAGCTGTACCATACTTGAGATGAGACTGGTGAATGTGATGTTATTGAGTATCTCGGAGTGATGTTCTGTCATTCGGTTTTGTGTGGTTGGTGCGTGTCGAATACTTCCACATGTGTTCATTTCTAAATCACTCTGTTTCTTCGTTCTTGTTCAGTGAGTCGGTGATCAGTATGAATCACTTCATATGTTATTCACAATCCTATTAAATTATTCCGGGTGATGATCACTTCCTGACAATTCTAGTTGTGATTGTAGGTGAATTCTGAGTGCTTACTTGGTCGTCGTCTCACACTTTCCCCTGTTTTCTTTTTCAACTATCCTCAAACACACTGATCTACACTCAGGAATGGCACTCATGTAACTTCTTGAAATATCTTTAGATAATAATGATATAGAACGGGAAAAAGCACAATGAGAATTATATCATAAAATATATTTCGTAGTTTCCAAATTAAAATGATTATTTTCAATCACCCTCATATGACAGGTGGTCAAATTATTACTGTCAACAAATAATGTGATTAACCAATAGAACAAATTATCTCATAGCACTGTTGAACACCGAAATTTTCGTCATCAAAATTATCCTAAGTAAAATTAAAAATTCATGATTACAAATTGATAGAAATCATGGCAAGATATAGAGAAATACATTTGTGCAGTACACATTCCGACAAATCACATGGTCATCCATCTATTCATTCACTAATTTTTCAAATGAACGTTGTTGAAATGTGCGAATTGTCTAATCTGTAGATCGTCATGAGCACACTACCCTCATTCGATCACATTTCTGTTAATCATTTATCAAGCGGTCATTAATTGAAACTCAATGCACGTAGGTTCAAGACGAAACTCTGTGTTATTAAACAACTGACAATAATTCTATAGCTTCATGATACATATATCCTTGACTTCTGTTTTGTAGTGTGTGCATTTGTGTGTGTGTTTGGAGTTTCAAAGTGACTTCGTGATCTATAACTTCAGTGTAATCTGACACAATGCGAGATGGGACAAAGACGCAGATGTAACAAAGAGGTACAGAGTTGTCCAAATCCCTGCACAACATCTTAGTTGACTGATTGAATCTCACCTTTATCGAAATACTATCTATTTAGCAATTATGAGCGTCTATACAACATTTAGATTGTCTCAGTGTCCTGCATTTATGATAACTAGTAGCATTCAAATTTATTTTCAAATGAAATTCTCCGAAATAGTTCAAATTCATACAGGTAGAAGTAGAGGGGCGAAAATGAACGTATTATATATATATATATATATATATATATATATATATATATATATATATATATATATATATATATATATATATATATATATATATTATATGCAATACCGTCCACATTGACTGGATGTTTCACATGCTAAAAATTTCCTCGTATTTGTTGTCTTGTTTGATAGAGATTGTACACATATTGGTGGAATATGAAATTGTTATCTTCATGTTTTCTGACATCAATGTCAATGAGTTTTTCGATTTGTAATTGTCTCACGGTAGTTCAGACTGCAATAATTTAGGAACTTAAATGTCTTAATATTATTATTGTTATTATTTGAACACTTAAACATTGGTCTGATGAGGCGCCACACAATAACGATGGGTTTATGAAGAGATAAAATGATGTACAATGAGTACAATAAAATGAAGAAAGAAAACGGACAGAAATTGGTGTACATGAGTGAAATAATAATGACAATAATAAAAATAAAAACAATAATAGTAGTAATAATGATGGAAGTAACAGTTCATTTAGCAAAATTATAACCAGGAAGGATTCTTTCAGTTAAAGGAGTTACATCGACTTTCATGAAGAAAGTAGAAAAACATTACAGCTTATCTTTCGTATATTGCGCGAAACCAGTTCCTCGACATAACATAGCATCATCAGACTGTAAACGTTCCATATTTGGACGAAAAGCTATTCGTTCAACAATTTCACTATTGTTTCTTTTGCGAACAGTGTGACAATTCTTCACTGCTCCTCAATAAATACACTCTAACACACACCTGCATCGTCCTGGTATGTCTGCAAATATGTTAAATGAATTATTAATTGAATATCATCTACGTTTATAGACAATTGTGACGCTCTTATTACATTCTACGCTTAGTAAATCTACTGGAGCCATATCGTCCATACTGAAATTATTAATCTTCTATAATTGTGGATTATCGGTACAAAACTCAATCGAACACGCAACAGCCAGTCAATTTAAGTAACGTCCCTAACTTTCATTTGTGTGTTAATAACTTATAAAATGTTTATTGTTGCATAAACTTTTGGACGTAATATTTTGTTATTGCTATTTTGGTTAACATCATTTTTGGTCCGCCATAGAAGTATTTGAATTAGTATAGGAACTAGGAATCCCCGAAATAGCTCAATTCAAACCAAACAGAACCAGGTTAGCACAAACGGACGTATTGTACTTAGAATTCAAAATCAGACAGACATCTAGCGCAAAAGTACCATTGGTTCATACAAACACCACATATCCCCTAAAGCATTCCTAAATTTTCTAGACCCAGAATCGATGGTCGACAATCGGTGATGAGGAACTAACAAATTTAAGTTCAAGATTTACCATCCTGGATCAACAAATTACAAAACTCATGATTAGGAAGTTTACTAGCTGTAGTACTCGAAATAGAAACTTTAATAGGTTTAGTTATAGAATCGACAATCAATGATATCAACTTCCCTATTGAAATGGTGGAATTGATACGGCCAGTGTCAACAATAAAAATCACAGAAATGTAATCGAATGAGGGTAGTGTGCTCATGACGATCTACAGATTAGACAATTCGCACATTTCAACAACGTTCATTTGAAAAATTAGTGAATGAATAGATGGATGACCATGTGATTTGTCGGAATGTGTACTGCACAAATGTATTTCTCTATATCTTGCCATGATTTCTATCAATTTGTAATCATGAATTTTTAATTTTACTTAGGATAATTTTGATGACGAAAATTTCGGTGTTCAACAGTGCTATGAGATAATTTGTTCTATTGGTTAATCACATTATTTGTTGACAGTAATAATTTGACCACCTGTCATATGAGGGTGATTGAAAATAATCATTTTAATTTGGAAACTACGAAATATATTTTATGATATAATTCTCATTGTGCTTTTTCCCGTTCTATATCATTATTATCTAAAGATATTTCAAGAAGTTACATGAGTGCCATTCCTGAGTGTAGATCAGTGTGTTTGAGGATAGTTGAAAAAGAAAACAGGGGAAAGTGTGAGACGACGACCAAGTAAGCACTCAGAATTCACCTACAATCACAACTAGAATTGTCAGGAAGTGATCATCACCCGGAATAATTTAATAGGATTGTGAATAACATATGAAGTGATTCATACTGATCACCGACTCACTGAACAAGAACGAAGAAACAGAGTGATTTAGAAATGAACACATGTGGAAGTATTCGACACGCACCAACCACACAAAACCGAATGACAGAACATCACTCCGAGATACTCAATAACATCACATTCACCAGTCTCATCTCAAGTATGGTACAGCTCACGTGTCCAACCTCATCTCTCATAACATTCTGCAAATCAAGTCATCCACACATTGTCCATGTGATCAGTGTTCATTGGCATGAAACATGGATTTATTCATCACAACCTACTCACGTTCATCCTGAACAGCTGTCAATTGTCACATTCGTGCGTCACTGGAGCACAGTGGACCACGTGCACAACGTGACTGTTTCAGTGGTCATGACCTTTCGTTTCAGTGATTGTGCTGCGTGACTTTCAACTGTGATCTTCCATGTTTACAGCCATCTATCACCATATAAATACGTGTGAAACCCGCCGTATTCTGATCAAAGTGATTGAGTGAACGACAATTGGTGAGTGAAATAACTCATTGAATTGCACTGAGTTGTAGTGTATCCATATCAAAACACAACACATCACCACACCACACCACAGCACAGCCAGTCACGCAACACACAACTGTCTCTCACTAATCCGCATTTCACTTTCTTCCAGAACTGTCATGAGACTCGTCTTCTTACTACTACTCAATGTCTTCCTCGTCGACCAACTACTGACCGAACCAATACCAATGGGTCCTACCGTTCAAACTAATCAAGGTATGTGTGTGTGTTCCACCGGGACTCGTGATGGTGAGCACGAGAGCAATGAACTCATCAACCTCAATTTATCTAAATCTTGATACATCCTAGTATCTGAACGTGTCCATTGTGACCGAGTGAGTCACATTTCTACAGTCGGATAACAATGTGAAGGTAATTGTTAGGGGCGACTAGCATCCAATGTGTGGTTGTGGGCGATGTTCACTGAGACAAAGTGTTTTGCAGCATTAGCAGTTGATTGTGGTTACTGTAATGACCTACTGTTTCAGATTGCTTCAGTTTCACTCGGATGGTCGGATATTATCAGTAGTCGTCTGTTCATTTAGTCGACTGACCACCGGACAGAGCTGCAGTAAATAAATGTGCGGTTGGACAGTGATTCAAATTGTGTTCTACTGCGCACACTCGCATACAGATAGAGTTCGATTAAGCCAAGTGATTGCAGACTACATTTCTCTACGTTTCTCTAATAATATGGTTCTTTTTTGTTCTGTAGGTGTGGACGGCTCTAAACCCAATGTAATTTTCATCGATGACGACAGTGATCAATTGAACTTGGTGCGTACCGGAAATTTAAACCCTTTAAACGTCCAACTGCGACGTCAATACCATGATAGACGCAATCACGATCCTCCAAATTACACACCTGAGCGTTATCTCGAAATGGGAAACAGAAATGGTGGTCGAGTCTGGTATCCGGGATTTCCTCGTTCAGACACTGGACACTACTATTGATGAAATATTGAACCGATATAGATCTGTATTTGACTCAGAACACTTCTCATATCTCAGTATCACCGATTTCTGAAATTCCCTCTCCACATCATCACAATTTACATACACGATATCATCTCCAGTTGTACTATTCCATTCATTTGTCTAACCATTAAACATACTTAATCCCACATCACCGATTTTTTATTGTCTTCCATCATCGATGACTTAATCATACTGAGTATGTGGAGGTTTCAACTGTGTCTTGCCTAATTCTAGTTTTGTTGTGGTAACAGCTGTCTCGACGTCGTGTCCATTAGATGACACCTACATGATATCGTGCACATTGACTAGATGTTTCACATGCTACTAATTTCCTCGTATTGGTTCTCTTGTCCGATAGAGATTGTACAGCTGTTGTTAGATTCGGACACTTTTGTCGTCATGTTGATGACATCGATTTTTGTGCGTTTTCCGATTTGTAATTGTCTCACAGTAGTTCTGACTGCGATTAGTTAGGTAGCTAACTGACTGAGCGATCACATTTGATGAGATGTCAACAAAGTGCATTGATGGAAGTGTTGTTGAACGTGTTGTATGCAATCGTGTGTTTGTTCGTGACTGCAGTTTTTGACGTGGTGATACAAGAATCGTTGTGTAATCGGTCGACCACAGATTGGAAAATCAGTTGTTCTGTTAGGATGTCACGAATTTTGTAGGTGTCGGATGGTGTTTTCACACTCACTACTTGATCTCATTTTCAGTTGTCACCAAACAATCAGTCCTACAATCGTTGTTTCGATCAGTTGCTTCTTGTTGCAGTGAACTAATCTGATCTTTACTGACACTTTGATTTATTTGCTCAAATTATACTTTCCTCTATCGTACTTGTGAAATCGAAACTATGTTTTGGGTCGAGTGTAACTTTATGGGTAGTTTTAAATGGGATACCGCCCAGTTGAAATCAAAAGCAGGGAATTCGAAAATAACATTTCTTAATTTCATCATTAATGTAAATGTACACTATTACGAAGTGAAATATTGCCGCTCACTTAATCAATGAATAATATTTCCTTCAATAATCGATTTAAATTACAATAAATGGACAAATTGATAATGAATGTGTTAAAATAACGAGCACGCCAGAGGTAAACTTTATTATATTCTTTCCGGATAGATCAATTTGTAACCCGTTCAAAGGATAATAGTTTGTTGCCTTAAAACACGAAGTGTTTCCAATCCTCGAAAAATTCTCCAATTCGCAATCAAAAGGTACAATTTAATTCAACTCAAGCAACACAATCAAAGGGGCAACAATCAATATGGCTGCCGTTAAGATCAAGTATAAACTAACATACCTGACAAAGTCGCCATTAAATGTGCAAGGAATTCGATGTTAAAGGTGGCTAACCTCCAATACCGTCCATGCCAGTATATTCGACCTAATAAAAAGCACCAGAAATACTCGTGCCCCATCTTGTTTAGACTCGATTCCCATTTATTAGCTGAACAGTTGAAAGAACCCAAACAACTAATCTGCGCGCTTACGAAGTTTAAAATATCTCGCACAGTCTCAGATAAACTCACCAACCAAAGACTTACGCAAAAGCGCACTTCAAACGAAAATATCATTTTTGAGATCACAACAAACTCCGTTGTCGCAGCAGCTGAACCCATTGGTGCAGCTAATCTATCTCATGTTAGCCAGTATAACAATTTACCAATGCAAAGTGCTAGGCTATCTCTCATACCTGTAGTGACCTCACATAACCAATGTATATCTAATGGAGGCACTAATGCGATATCCTCCAGTGTATTATCAGAAGCCAATAATCAAACATTTTATTCTGATGTGAAGGCTCCTAAAAACACTGTTAAAACTAAAAGGTCTATACCAGTTAAAAAGAAATTATATACAAAACCTTCTGGTTCTAGACCAAATACTAAGAATAATACAATGGCCTTACCAAACAAAAATATACTTTCCGAAACTATGATTTCCCCTGGTCATCATAGGGGGGTATAAGGACACACTTCGTTCAAACGTCGCACGAGACGGCCGCTACAACCATTGTGTAGGCAGGCCTACTCTTAGACAGACGGCAATTAGCCAACGTGCCCCAGGGTTACCCTCAAATGTTTTAAATATTAAACCTGCAAGGTGTAACTCTTCTCATCACTTTCGCAATTGGGAAGATGGAATACCAGGATACGCATCATTAACTCACCCCAACTACAGCGCTGACTAACTATCAGCAAGACATTTCACGAATAATCCACTACCATTATATGATTTTGGCTTAGAATCCTGTCCACTACCTACTATCGCTCAGCTAAGCCATACACAGCAGCACATAACATATCAGCAATGTAACCTACATCAAGGAGCCCGATTACCTCAACTCTCTACTATATATACC
>NW_017385995.1:207352-218526 GCF_000237925.1 Schistosoma mansoni
TTGTGTGGGTAAGCCCCTTTCGTACGCAGATGATCTTAAAGTAGTGTATTCATTTTCTCCACATGAGCTGAGCAATATTCAAAATTGAATCAGCATGGAGCATAACAAGGTAGCACAGTGGTGCTCAAAATGGCAGATGGGGCTTAATACAGCTAAATGTGGATGGACATGCCTCGGTGATACATCATTAAACTTAGATCTTACCATAAACGGTTAAGTGTTATCTAGGTTACATACAGTAGTAGACTTGGGACTTAAGTACTCCTACGACTTTTCGTTTACCGAACAGATAATGAAACAGACTTCCAAGTCTCAATGCCTTATAGGTTGCATAACTCAGAACCTTTATAACAACGAATCTCGTATTTTAATGTACAAAGTTTGTGTTCGACCAATCCTTGAATACTGCGCGTTTATTCCTAGTAGTGTGCGCATAAAGAATAAATTAAGGCTGCAATCAGTACAGAGACGATTTACACTTCGTATTCTCGGAACTGATTGTACCTTGACTTATACATCTAAGTGTAATAAACTTGGGCTCGACCCTTCATGGGACAGAAGACTCAAACTAAATATTTTCTTCTTCTTCAAAGTAATTAACAAGCTATCCTTTACATCCAACGAAGTGATTCAATATGCAGAAACTTCACATTACGACATTCGTAACAGCTTGTCACTAGCGAAACAAACATATTCTAAATCATCTCTCTATATGAATTACTTTACCTGTAAATTTTCTAGACTCTGGAATAATCTACTACAAACTATCCACACGATAATGTTTAACCACTTACCTGCCGTCACTTTACATTAACACTGTCCCTAGCGACCTTAACTTATTTGAATAATATCTAACATGAACAGTGGTACACCTGACAGACATGTTTTGCCAACCATTGTTTCTCTATTCCGTACTCTCTGTTTTCATTTTACTTTCTCTAGTTGTAGATAATTATCAATAATTTGTCCTGGCACTGGAAATAACCTTAAAGAACACCGTTCATAAACCATCAGGCTATCCTTTTAAGAAAAAATTAAAAGTTCCCTGCTGATGCATTGGATTGTCGTGATACATGTCATAAATAAATTACTTAACAATTACTGAACTAGCAAACCTAAAACAATCTTATATCACATGTTTGTTCTCTACATCTTACGTTGCTATTTATATCAAATTCATCATGCCTGTAAACCGGTGTGAATTCTGTAATTATTATTTTCAGAATATATTATTATTAAGACAACACAAATACAGCTCCTGATGAAAAACAAAACACAGTGAAGGTAAAAGAAAAATCAGAAAACTATAATGAAATAAAATATTACCATCTCAAACGGCATCAAAAGGACTAACAAAATGTACAACTAAAGAAATCAATAAGAACAAGTTGCGAATGTATGCATGGAGGGTTTTTCATACACAAAACCTTCAAAATGGATTTTACACCGGCCCGCAAAATCCCTCCATACTACACAAGCAACTTCCATGCCTTTGTTCATTATTCATTTTTTCGCATATTCCACACTAGAGGAACGAGTGGGATTTACAGCAGTTCATCGAACAACCGAGTTTGGAAATCTGATTGCCCCTTAAGACTGAGAATTTCGTTTTCCAAATCAGCACGAAGTTGTGCCTTGACTTCAAATTCTCGTTTCGTTTCTTCGAAAGGTCTTCTAAAACATGTTATTCATTGAGGAGAGTCTGGTGGGCACCATGATCTTGTTTATACTTAACAAGTTGTATTTTAAGAATTTTTATCTTTCTCGGCAAATTACGATCCTTATGACCTCATTTGTCAGCTTCCGTCTTTAAGTCATTCGACTCACCTCTTATTTGCTTGGAATTTAGCTCGGTCGTGGTGTCGGGTCCCTGATAGGTCATATTATATGGGGAGACCCCTATAAACTTAGAGGCACAATCAAAAACCGATTCCTAATTCTCTGGTTTTTTTGGCTTTTACACTGAATGATGAGGTAAATACCAAGGGTTCCGATACTCTGGCTGTAATTGTATATCAGGGACTTTCTCCACATGGTTCGTAGTAAAGTTGCTTTCAATACCTGCCTGATTCGTTGAAATAATCAGAAAATCATAGATTTCATACTTGAACTCCCTTAACATACCTCGAAACATAAATTTGCAAGTTAACTTCATATTTAACTCGGCGATTATTTATTTACTGAGATGAGTGCACCAAAGCTGGTATGGAAGTTAGTACAATTGCCGAAGCGCTTATTCCAGGAGGTTGGAGCTGATCGTATTATTTATAGGTTCGTGAGTAAACATGATGACAACGATGAGCGAATTTTCGTGACCTCATTTATTGTATCCTTATTGCCTGTTAATTATCACGTGATAAGATCGCCAATTGAAACATTGACTTATTGATGCGTAAACCAGTAAAAGCGTCCTATAGTCAACTCTGAGATCCTGATTGGTCCTACGAGGTAGTAGCTTCTCACCTAACCCAGTCAGTTCAGTCGAGAACGCCAATATCAGCCTTCGTTATATGAATCATGTATTTCAGATATATTTGGTTTATACACAAACAAACCAGACCACATCATACCATAATAAAGAAAATGACAATTATACAAGATGTAGCTATAAAGCGGCCGTGATTGTGGGAGACTCTAACTAATAAATTGGAAATGACTTAAGAATAATATATCATATAATAGTAGACAATAGGTCAAAGGAAAGTTTTTAATAAAAGGAATATGAATATCAATATAATATAGTTAATTAATTGTTAAAAAATAAGAATATACGTAATAACAGTCCATAAATAGATCCTAGCAGTTACCATATACTTATTCTTCGTCCGGATACAATATTATGGTTACCTATTTGTGGTAGAAGATCAATGGAAAATTGTTTTCAAATAACCAGAAAGACCATCTCAGGTCAACTAATCAGAGCTATCATTAAACTTTGTTGGATGTATAAAACAGAAAATCCTCGAGCCTTATGAATTTTTTAATACATCCCTGAGTTACAACTTTTCACTGATGTTTATAGTTCTGTTTATATGTTTATTCAGTTTGGACTCTTTGAGCTTTATAGGATATATATAGTTATACATACATTGTATTGTAGTGAACGAGAAGACAAGTGGGGACAACCAAATGTACTTGAATACGAAATAACAGGATCTCTTAACAAAATCTGAGAACCATACAGCATATACTCCATTTGCAAAATATCCATCAATTGTCTGAAACTTTATTGTTCCATCATTTCCAAATCAATCACTCCGTGTTCCCGTTCTCTTCTCTTCGGTCCTCCCAGCCTCCTGCTGTCAGACGTCATGGGAAAATTTTTCTCAAGTAACCATTCGTACGTTCCTTCCAACTTCTGAATCAGCTTCCTTGATCCTGACCACTCTGTTATGGTGCCTTTCCGTTGTCTACACTTTACCAGGTACCCCACTCCGAAGAACTTCCAATTTTTTCTCTGATAATCCGCCTCCTTCGTGTCTGATATTTGTTTCTTTTCCACGTTCCTTATCGCCTCCTTCATCTCTCTTCTTAACCTTGTTACAGTTCACCTCTGTTGTTGTAACAAGGTTTTATTGTGTATTCGAAGTCGCAGATGCCTATCATACATCACCAAGAAAGGCGACTTCTTAGTTGTTCCCTGTATGGAGGCACGATGTGCCTGCGAAATTAATGATAACTCTTTCGCCTAATTTCCTCCTTTTAAAGTGAACCATTCCTTTAACGTCCGGTTGTTTCTGGCTGTTAGTCCATTCGCCTGTGTGTATTACGGTGAAGTTCGTTTTCTCTTGATGCCAAACCGTTATAGACAAGCCTTAAACTCATCACTCTTAAAAAAGGGACTCTGATCGGTCAATATCATCTTCGGTATTCCGTGACCCGCTACAATGTGCCGGATTACTACTTCGGTCAGTATTCTTGCCCGCTGGTCTGCAATGAGTACGGCGTCTATCCAACGTGTAGCGTGTTCTGTCATCACTAACAGGTACTGATTACTGCTCGCCGTCTGTGGAAATGGTCCCATCACATCCACCGACCATAGATCACCAACTGCAGTTACTAGTACTGACTGTAACGGCGGTCGTATGCATCGACCACTTTTCGTTAGTTGGCACCACTGGCAAGTTAACACGTACTGGGCCACATCATCTCTCATGCCTTGCCAACACTCATTTTTCTCATAGTAAATCCGTCATTCTTGCGATACCCGTATGAGCTACTTGGTGACACTACCCTATCATCCTATGCTGCAAATACTTCGAGATCGTTGCCATCCAATTTTCTCCATCATCCTGCCAGATCAGGCCTCCATATGCATTAACCCTTGGTCTTTCTTTCTGCCGAAGCAACATTATTACCTCCTTGTTCTTCGTTCGTTTGTCGACGTTTGCTGTTTCCTTTATCACTGTAACCCATACAATCATCACTTGCATCTGTGGCCACTGTGAATGGTTTTTGGGGTTCAGGCAACCTAAGCGTCATCTGGCGGTCGTCTGACAGGTTTTTGATTAGGCCGAAAGTTTGTTGAGCGGTCTCTGTTCACGAGAACTTAGTGTTGCATAACAACTTCAATAGGGGTGCAGATATTTAATTGAAGTTCTTGAAGAACCGACTGTAAAACGCCATACTTCCCGAGAATTGGATCGATTTCCTTTTCGAATTAGGTACTGCAATGTTCTTTACGGTTAGGATTTTCTCTGGTAGTGGTTTTATTTCTCCGTTTACCACTTTATGCCCCAACAACATGACGCTTCTCCTCGCAATCTGCAACTTTTACTTATTAACTCGTAGTCCAATTTCTTCAATTAGCATCAGGACCGCTTCCACATACTTTACATGATCTGATTCTTCATGGCCATACAACCTGACGTTCTCTAGATCCCTGAGCAGCAGCATCGTTAATCTTCTGAACGTAAACGGTGCATCTTCCAACCCAAACGGCACTCATCTAAATAAATACTGCTTATCATGCACGATAAATGCTGTCTTGTTTCGATCGCTCTCTTTTGTAGGCTGTAACCAATAACCTGACCTTGGTTACCATGAAGGAAAAATTTATCTCAGCACCACCAACTTTCACGGTACTTTTATACATATCCACAAACTCTAATATGTGGCCCATTATGGAGTGGACAGCTAATGTACGTGGATTAAGTCTCTTGCATTGCTTTGTGCCTATTAATGATACCGTTTCCCTTGCAATGATCAGACTCACTAAATCTAGTTCGTTTATGCTTGCTGTCATGTAGAATGCCGCTCTGCCTACTAATCCAACGGGCCTCAGATTCCTTGGGTACACAGGACACGAATTATATAGTCTGAAATATCTGCGTTTCCGTCTTGTTGGACAGTTTTTCTTCCAATGTCCAGTTCCTACATAAGCGTAACGTTTATTATTCCTGTTATTATTCACTCATATTGTGTCGCTCTCATGCTGCAACTCCTCTATCTTCTTCTCGACACTGTTTATCTCCTTACTTCCACACCCCACCAGAGCTACTGTTCAGGTCACCAACTGTCAGGTTACTTTTGCTAGTTCATTGATAACCGTTGGTTATGCGACGCTTACTAGTTTCAGTTGTCGGGAAATGGCGGCAAGCACTCTGTCAATAGATTACGACGCCAACAACTGTGCTTCTGACCAATTATAAAATATTACGATATGTTTTCACTTTGAAATTTAATCAGTTTGCCAAATTAGTAAGTTTTTCAATTTATTTGTTTATGTCAATATCAATTATTTATTTTGGCACCTTTTTGAATTTAATCTATTAGCTAAAGATTGAAAAAAGCGATACTGTTTTTTATTCCTCATATTATTTCTCTGTGTATATTTTACAAGAGAATGCTTCATAAGACAAAGTTTATTAGAAGTAAAATGATAAAGAAATAATCATTGTGAATACAATATCTTTTCATGTTTTTGTAAACATTCATTTTTTTCGAATTGTTATGTGAAATATTAAACGAGATATTAGTGATGATTAGTCGATGTTTTCATAGTTGAAATCATGAGTCCATTGAAGTTAAACCAACATAGAAAACCTGGAAGCACTGGACGTCCATTTCTTCCTATTGTGGGACCCCCCAGCAGTGCGCATCCACGATCCTGCCTCACAAGATTTGAGCCCATGACCTATCAGTCTCGCGCCCGAGCGCTTAACCTCTAGACCACTGAGCCGGCATCCGATGTATTTAGTTATGACTTTTACAAATTCATATTTTCATATCGGATAAAAATTATTTAAAGTTACTCATAAAACATTGAAGGATATTTTGTATTTTAATTGTGACCTACATAGCAGAAGAACATCAGATGTTTAATTGCAATGACTTTATTTAATTCTACCATGCTAAATAAAATAGTAATTTGATAGCTTAATGACTATTTAGAAAACATATGAAAAATACATATTCCTGTAAAAATGATCAAATTTCATTAAGTATTTGCTTAGTAGGTTGTATTCCCCCTTTTGCATTGACAATAGTATATTATGGAACGGAATTAAACTACTAACAACATCTATATTTATGTGTAATTCGATGCCTTTATATTTATATACAATGTAAACCTTGCTTATTTATTATAAACAAACATATATATATATATATAAAGAGTTACAAGCCTTTATATCTGAATACATTTATATGATAGTTTATAAGACATTTTCATTATTTCACTTAGTATTGTTTGTTTGAATCTTCCCATTGATGCCTAGGACTGCAACTGGTCCCAGAGTCCCAGAGTGAACATCAACTCTGAGATGCAGGTACATCCGGATGACGAGTCTCAAATAGGGCGAAACGCGCGTCCTGGATCCCACTGCTAGCCACCATCTATATTTGCTTATTTTCATTATTTGTTTTTTACCTTGTTTCTGATTACTGAACTGCTCTAATATAATAGCTCTCAACTAATTAAGTACAATATGTATTGTATGTGATAAAAATAATTGTTGTGATTATAAAGTTGAAAAATGATATTTTATTTAAATTGGTCAATATGTATCATATGATATCATTCAACATATTTTCGTCAGCTTGCATTTAATTGAAGTAATCTAAAGAATTAAAAATAAGACGCAATATGATCAGTGAAATATAATCAATCCATAAGTGGGGAACTTAATTATTCATTTTAGAGACAATCACTTTTCAATTATTATGGGATTTGGACTTTGATGTTTTTAATAGGTATTAGTTATCTGTCGCACAATACTAACAGTCACGTTGTTTATATGATGGCATTTGTATTACAAGAAATCATTCAGTCAGTATATGTTATAAGACTCTAGGAAATGTTATCAAGTAACTGGACCTGAGTTCCAAAATCATTCCTAATAACGTTAAATTGACATTTGAAAGAAAGTTTAATTCTTAGGTTAGATTATTACAATAGTACAGTCATTGGTTTTGTCTAGTTGCTATTTTCACTACAAATGCTCTGGTACGGCTGAGAGTGTGGAGAGTCCGCTCTTCCTCTCGAAATGCTCTCACATGGCCACGCGTATATAGCCTCTGTCAGGGAAGTCCTACTCACTGTCTTCTGGTGACATTACTGTTTTTTACGAAATTGAGAGGACGAAAAGCGAATGCCCGGTGCTTTAACCGGGTTGGTGGACGCGGCGAGTCCACCTAGGGGAGTTGGAAAACCCTGATTCCAAACCAAGATTTGTGCGGCGCATATATATCTGGTGCTTCCTTGTACCAATATTTATGTGTTTAAATAAATAAAACTACAAACATTCGTATAACTACTAAACAATGAGATCGACTAGCCTGAAATAAAAAGAAGTTTGAATTATTAACCTGAACAAATTAAAATCTTTCAACTTACATGATATAGCTCTTGGAAACAATCTTAGAAATTAATTTAGAAAGATAATTTATCACTAATACAATGATTGCTCAGAGAAATTATGGTGAAGAGTCTATTTGTCTATTTGTAGACATAATATGTGTGTACTGGATTCGATTTTAAAAAAACCCTGAATAGACTAATATATAAGAATATGGATTTTGATAAATTAATTAACATCATTCAATGGAATAATCCATAAACAAATTATAACTGAACAACTGGTAGAATTTATTAAGGCTGAAGTGATTTTCCGAATCCTTACTTACTCACCCCCAATGTAGCATAGGCTGCCGACCAGCATTCTCCAACCCACTCTGTCCTCGACCTTCCTCTCTAGTTCTATCCAACTTTTGTTCATTCTTCTCATGTCTGTCTCCATTTCTCGGCGTAATGTGTTCTTTGGTCTTCCTCTTCTCCTTTCGCCTTCAGGATTCCATGTGAGGGCTTGTCTTGTGACACAGTTGGGTGATTTCCTCAATGTGTGTCCTATCCACTCCCAGTGCTTCTTCCTGATTTCTTCCTCCGCTAAAATCTGATTTGTCGTCTCCCACAGTAGGTTGTTGCTGATAGTGTCTGGTCAACGGATCCGAAGTATCTTGCGTAGACAGCTGTTAATAAACACTTGTATCTTCTGGATGATGGCTTTCGTAGTTCTCCACGTCTCCGCCCCATACAGTAGAACTGTCTTGACATTTGTATTGAAAATTCTGATCTTGGTGTTGATTGACAATTGTTTTGAGTTCCAGATGTTCTTCAGTTGTAAATATGCTACTCTTGCTTTGCGGATCCGCGCCCTCACATCTGCATCAGACCCACCGTGTTCATCGATGATGCTGCCCAGATATATAATATTATTATGTTAATATTTAAAAAGAATGATCTGAAAATAAGCCAACCAGTATAAAACATAATTTGAATACGGAATTGTTAACAAATTGTAATGAGTATATTTTGATTTATGTTGTTTTCAAATAAAACTTACTCTAACACATAGTATATTGGGCTACAGATAAGGAATTATTATTTTAGAGAAAAATAAGGGTAACAAATGTAGTCTTCTATCTTGCTGAAATAAATTCTACATTAATGAATCCCATAGAATCTTCTATTATTATCTATGAATATAATTTCATTTCAAAATGCTAGTTATTTAATACACAAAACAACATATAATTACTATAGGAGGCTTAATGGAGACTCCAATTTTTATCGTTAAAGTCACCGATTAATCCTTTTTAAGTGACTAGAGTTAACTGTAAATCACTAAACATCTGTTTTATCATAGCATGGAGCTTTAAAACCGTAGGTGCTTGGTTTAATCCTTGGTGGTGGGATAGTGAATGCGTACTAGTAAGAGGTCGCAAACTGTGACAAGACAGGTATCCAATGCTTCCTGATACTCAATTCTTCTTTTATAAAGATCAGTACATGATGTTAATAATATTATGAACATAAAACTGTTTTAAACTACTTTAATATTAGTTTAAAAAATTTCACTCACTTCACCAACCACAGTGGTACGCTATGTTGTATAAATATTTTGAAAATTAAAATGAATTTTTCTTATCACTGTAGTCAAATTCAAAATGATCGAGAGTATGCTTCCCTAATAATATTTCCATAATAACGAAGTAGAATGAAGATATCCAATGAATGTAAGTGAAGTTATAGACTTTGTGAAAGTTTTCAAATGAATGTCAAATTGTCACATTAACTTGTCTGTTTACGAGATGCCAATCAAGTAATACATTGACTGGAGATACTGACATATAAATAAATCCAATGAGTAGAAAGCATTTCATAGTTTCACTTATCAAGTTTGCAAGTAGACATCCTTTTCTAATACGATACTCCTTGTTATTTAGTGAACCACAAAAGTAAGCTTTCTTGGTTCAGAAATATCACAACTGTAACTGACGATTAAACACAATCGAAGTACTGAGGTACAATTATTATCATTATTATCGTAACCTGTCATTGATGAATGATTTATTTTATCGATAAAAAGGAATTACGATCTCTAAAAATAGTAAACTTTCTATCAATTAAAACTTACACAGATCCAGAATTGAGACTACAATGAAAATAGGATCAAGGAACAGATATTAGCTTTCATTGTCAGAAGTTGGATTCATTGTCTATTGTGTGGTCTGAAAAGTCTTTCTCTCAGAGTCATTAAAGTTTAAAGAATCGCCAAATAATGTTCTACATGATTAATATGTATAGTATGAATAGATGATTTATTCAATAACGAACAAACTAGTTTGTTGAATAGACGTTCTGCACTCGATATTCGTTCCGTCAATGTTTTCGAAGTCAGTCGTTATAATTCACTCTAAATGATGTCATCACTTAAACTAAAATTAATCATACAATAAATACACATGGCTGAATGCACACCAGTTAGTTCTATAAAAAAAGTCAGTCTGCAACTTACACTTCGGAAAGTTTGTGAAACGGATTCCTAAAGTAAGCAAAGAATAATCTATATACTTGCTTAGATGAGGTTTTACGTGAGTGAAATTTAATAGTCAAATATTAATAGATGGAATGATAAAGCTTTTATTCATTGAATCTGTCGATTTTTAAAACTAATAACCATTAGAACATTTTCAGAGCAGTATACCAAAAAGAAGTGCATAACATTTCAATTAATCTTACAGATTTTATACATAAGATGTAGTGATCTGTTTAAGGTTCCTCAATTCCTTCTAAGAATTCTTAAATAGAAATAACTTTTCACTAATCATCTACTATCTGTATACGATTCTATTCGGAATCTCTTCAATCAGTAACAATGTCAGTAAAACTAACTTCTGAATTATATAACAATGTAACTAGTTTGTATTTTCTCGATTGCTGAAAAACTATCCAAATATGCATAATCAGGAAACTTGCCATTTTGTTTTATCTTCATTATAAACCAATGTAATGACATTCAATGATAACGATAATGCATCTAATTCACTCATTTGAATTATAATAGTCTAAGTAGTTTGATTAACTATGGAACAGAAAATTTTCATGACGATGGACTACTGATCGCTGTTATATGTAAACAAAAGTAGCCATCTAAATGTTTAATCAGATCAAATTGAATATATGCATAGTGAAATGAGTAACAAACTATAATCTCTATAGCATTGTAAGCAAAGATGAATAGTGGCTAGCAGTGGAATCCATGACGCGCGTTTTGTCCTACTTGGGACTCGTCAGCTGGATGTACCTGCATCTCAGAGTTGATGTTCACTCTGGGACGCGAGCCCAGTACTTTTCGCTTCAAACGAAATCGCGTTATCCACTCCAGAGTGAA
>NW_017385995.1:218726-305573 GCF_000237925.1 Schistosoma mansoni
AGAATTGTTTTATCTAGGGCACGTTTAACATTTGATGCCCATCGAGCACTCTATCGTAGATATAGCCTTGACGTAAATACTCGTGCGAATCTTTACTCAGCATTAAATGCAACGTATTCATACCGACAGTTTCATCATATTAATATATTTGTAAAATCTCAGTGAATCAAGTTGAAGTAAATCCAACTTTTCACCTGGCAATCTTGTCCAAGCTTTTTCAAGGATTGATTATAATTCCTTGAAAAAGCTTGGACCAGATTGCCAGGTGAAACGTTGGATTTACTTCAAATTTATTCGCTGAGATTTTACAAATATATTATTCCTATTTAATGTCTTACATCAACTCGGCGCTCAAATACTGTGAAACTATTCGCTCTAGTTTAGACGAAAGTCCTTATATAAACTATAATCTCTATAGTAATATGTGATAAACGTGAATGATATAGAAAATTTATGTAATGGAATCAAAAAAGAAGTTACTCTTCCAGTTTACATAACACTGTATTATATCGTGTTTTTTAGATATACAGTAGGGAAATATTATTGAATTTGATTAGATAATAAAAAAGCATCTTATGAAATATTATGTGGAATAAGTAGCCTTACTGCTCTTCTTCTAATTGCTTACTATAATTCAAAGAATGATTAAAGGGTAAATAAATAGCATGGGTTTAAATATTTTATCAGAGATGGTGTATGTGTGTGTGTGACCACTAGATTTCTTGACATTAACAAAAAGTTATACGCTTTGACTAATAACAAGTCCATATTTCTATTCCAAATGTGAAATTAAATGAAGAGTTAATTGTGACAGTGTTCAATATTCAAATGATAATTTTCAGAATATTAAAGATCAAACTGGTTCAACATTTTTCTGGTTTCATTGAATTCAGCAAAATGGTATAATAATCTAGGTATCATAACTAATTATTTTTTTTATTTCGAGTGATCGGTATAGAGATCAAGACGAATAATCACAGTTACACTCGTGGCTACATTCAGATAATGAATTCCACGAACAAACAGACAAAACAACTGTGTTTAATCCTATCCTTCGCTAAATAACATCTATGCCAGATAGAGTTGGGACGTTTCACTGTAGTTTCTATGATGAACAAAGTTTAGTAGCTACAAAGTGCAGTTTTCTTGACCTCTACAATAATCATAGAAATAATATCATTAGAGTAATACAACAAATGCTGCTGAAAATAACATGACCATAGCGAGTTAATAAAATGGGAAAACATGTTGTTTGTTTACAAGTATGATCCATGTTGATGTAGATTGGGACATTACCTCTCAGCAAGTTAAATGGATAGAGTATTTAAACTTAATGCTCAGACAATAAACACAATTAATGGAATTGTAAAATGCTGAAGACTAGACATATGAATTCAAAACTATCAAATATTCAGTTATGTTGAGCTATTCATCTCGTGTGAATCACAGCTCATAAGTTTATTTCTGTCACTTTTAATGTTCTCTCCTGTCATGACGCTGATATGAGGTATTCTTAAGGGTGAAAATTGTGTTATCACTGAATATTATCAGAGGGATCACACCGACACTACTAATAAACATACTTTAAGTTAGATCAGTTTTATTGTCGTATGGGCCTTTTTAGAAGAGACAAATGTGCAAATTTATTTATGAAATTGCCACTTTTATTGTAACGGTATGATTTTGTGCCGTTTGTAATAGTATTGAATAAAATCTGTCTGTTATTCATGTATAAAGGAAGATTTTTAGTATGGTGGATATTAGGAAGAAAGGATGCAGTGTTATTTTTATTGGAGCAGAATTTAGCTTTTTCAATCAATGTGGGAACTATAATACATCGAATAAATCATTACTTCCAATCACCTAAAAGATTGCACTGTTGTACATTATTTCATGAATATCATGTTTAGTTTTCTATATGGAACCGTATAAGCATTTCGTATTTGATCCAAAAAAAGTACCAAATATCGAAGTAATAATAACATAAATAAAAATGTTTATCTTACTGTGGAAAATCGGGAAGTTGGCTAAGATATTTGGTAAAGAAAAGTGTTAGTATGATCGTCTATGATAATCCATGGAGAAAGATTGTTTGGGTTGCTTTTGTAATCCTTCATAAGAGAGTTACATTTGTTAACCAGTACTAATGTTTTCATTTGCATCACATGTGTACTGAAGAAACAACAAATTTTATGAATTACAAATTGAATCTCATAAACTAAAGTAAACTAATTTCAAAGTAAGTACAATTTCAAATCAGTAGTTTCTTAGCTCTCAATTAAGATTTTAGCATAGTTGAATAGGAAGAAATAATTCATTAGGCAACAGCAACCTCTCTATTTCAAGCCAGCTAAAGACTAGTGTAACTCTAACTGGAAACTGCTCACCATTATTCTTCACAACTTTCAATCTTAACACTAGAGATTAATGGTAAAATTGTTCTTCACACACTATGACAATTTATGTCATTTTTCAGGGTGACGCTTTCGGGAAATAATTACAGTTAGGAAACTACCCATGATATTCATCGCATTTACTCTTCCAATATCAAATAGAGCATTAAATTATTAATTTCTACCAGTTCCTAAAATAAATGATGTCGATTTTCAAGGAAAATCAGCTTGCAGTATGCTGGGAAGCGTTTAATTAATGTGGGATGATGTATCGTAATAATCTCATTAACATCTCAGTTCTTAGAGTCAGTCACAGTGTGTTGATCGAATTATGCAACTTGATCTGTAAGCAAAACTTTTTCATGAAAAATGAAGTGAAATAGATTTCTAAAATCAAAGGTCAAAAACTTACTCATCGTATTCAGGCATCTCATGAAACTTGCTGCCAATAGATTTAACAGGGATACAAACAACATTAGTGATATCATCGAGTATCCTTTTTACCCTGATTTCCGAAATTCTAATCATCTCTATTATTATTTGAAAAGTAGTTAGAAAGTAGTTTTATTCTCATTGAACTGTGATGAAAAAAAACTGAAGTTTATTCCTATAACAATTAAGTTGGTTTCTAACATATTAAGGAGCAATTATACCACGTCACAGTGGCAACGTAGTCAAGATCTTTATTCACTGGATTGTAAGTAACTTGCCCTCCACTCTCTTGCAATGTATAAGCACTCTTATTTAAGTATCAGTACTTTTCAAATATTATGTTATTTCGTTTGATGAGAAGAAACTTTTCTACTGGACAAATATAATGTTTTTTGACATCGGCTCATTCAACGCTTATGTCAGTGATCCAGTCTTGCGAGCAAACATCGCTTGATCACTCCATATTATTTCATAATATTTATCAGTCGACGCATTCCACTCAGTAGTTTCATGAACTCCAAACATCCTTGTATTGCAAATCTTCAAACATTAATTCATAACACTCAACAGAGGCACTTTTTAAAGCCATGTCGAGTTATCATTGTTGTTACTCCATGAGATTTCAAACCTGAAAAAAATTTATATCGCTACATCATAACTAACTGACAATCTGCGATTAGAATATGCTAATGATTTTTCTACATATCTCCAATTAAGGTGAGAAAAATAGGATTAAATATCGAAAATACAACCGATATTTCTAATGCTGGAGTGGACCTATTCTTAGATTAACTAGGTTAAGTAATGAGAAGAGAAAACTATATGTAAAGGTTCATACATAAAGGCTTACTTG
The DNA here is from genome assembly GCF_000237925.1 of Schistosoma mansoni. NCBI lineage: Eukaryota > Metazoa > Platyhelminthes > Trematoda > Strigeidida > Schistosomatidae > Schistosoma > Schistosoma mansoni. Next base: position 222,405 of record NW_017385995.1, read on the forward strand.
TGGTTGGCTTGACTATTATTTTCATGTAAACTGGGAAGATACCATTAAAAATGTGGAATTGTTAGTAACATTAAGCTCAGAATTTGAATAGAACGAGTAAATAAAACCGGGTTTCTTCATCGTTGTCTTGAAATGAGCTTGAAACCCACACACTGATTTGTTCAACGTGTTTCCGGGAATAGACCCTGACGAAATGCATACTGAAGTAGAGTTCCCTAGGACAAAGACATTGGATGAATCAGGGCGCCATTAGTCGACATTATTAATACTACATGGGGATGTTCCGTGCAAAGATTTTTGGTAATGTGAAGAATTAATAAAGCCTTCTTGGAAGCAGCTTTTCAGAAAGCTCAAAAGCTCGACTATTACGTGACTGAGAATGTGAATCCCATTTGATAATGAAATACTCATTTGAAGTTTGCTATTTCTCACTTTATGTTTATTACGGGTAAATACAAGATGAAAAAAATTAAATATTGTAAAGGTGACAATTATTTAGCTTTCATGACCAACTATAGAAGAAAAATTATTTGTGGTCGTCGGTTAAAGTCATTATGTGCGTTTTCCTTCACCTAACATACTTCATTAAAATTTGTCTACTATTTAGTGTTTCGCAGTTTCCTATAGATCTCCAGTTGACACCAGTCTATGATGACAACTAACCTTACACTACAAGTTAGAACTTATAAGACCTGATTTGTCATCTATAATAATGATCATTTGGATTTACTCAATTTGACCAAAAGCGTATCCACACTTCTCTTCGTGTTTCTCAGTATTCTAAACCTCACTACCTACTAAATAACAGTTATGTCGATTTCATTTTTGACGAGAACTATTACGGAAATTTACTGTTCAAAGTTCGAGAAATCTGTAATTCATTAAATCAAATATGAAGAAAATAGTGTTTATCTCTATTGAAATTCACTTTATCAGTATCTGAAAATATGACGAAACAGGTTATAAACAAAACCATGTTTCGTCGAATTCCCTTATTGTTTGCCGTCGTAGTTCAAGGTAAATAAATGTTAGAAACATACTACAATGGCGTTTTAAATTTTCATAAGATGATAACTGCTTAATGTACACAGTGGTTCTATTCGATAAAATAGCAAACACCGACCATCTTGAATTAATGACTAAAATTCTCAACCTAAGATCATTATGACTACACATTTAAGCATCCGTAAGTGTTACATGACTCAACCTTAATTAACAATGATTGATCGTGTTTTTTTAGAGATATTAGACTAAATTTATAATGACAAAATTTAATTTCAGGAGGGATTTTTGTGGATATTATAGTAATTTCGATAGTTGAGACCATGAATCAATTGAAGTTGGACCACCATGGAAAACCTGGAAGCACTGGACGGCCGTTTCGTCCTATTGTGGGACTCCTCATCAGTGCTCATCCACGACCCCACCTCACGAGATTCGAACCAAGAACCTATCAGTCTTGCGTGCGAGCGCTTAACCTCTAGAACACTGAGCCGGCATCCAAACGGTGCTAATGTCCAGTGCCTCCAGGTTTTCCATGGTGGTCTAACTTCAGTTGACTCATGATCTCAACTATGAAAATCTAATTCCTTTAAAAAAATGTTTATAATTTATTCATTATCAATAATTCCTACTTGTAATAATATTCCTTTTGTATACCTGCAAATAAAACAGCATTTGTAAATCATAAACTTGTCATAGGAAAGATTAACTATAAATATTGGTTATCATACTTATTAATTTATTCAATATCATTAGTGTGTGTGTTTATATTAGAGAATATTTCAACAGATTATAATGTTAAACTCATTTCGCTTGTAAATATTTTAAGGTAAATGAAAAAATATTTATTTGACATTGTTTAGATGCCGTTCATGTTCATTGCTGAGTTTCACTACCATGACGTTTATTTTGATTAATAAATAGATTTATTGCTATCATTACCATGATATATCCCGAAGAGAATTATGAATGGTAACTTTTGAGAACTATTTATGGACCAATATAATGCGCATATTTCCTATTGTATAATTGTTAAGTAACTATACTATTCATATTCATGTTCCTTTTATTATGAGCTTTATTTTGACCCATAGACTACTATTGTACGACTTATCATTCCTGAGTTATGCCCAGTCTATTAATTACTGTTCCCCCTATTCACAGCCACATTTTGCCAAATCTTGTACAAATGTTGTTTCCTATTTTATGGTACTATGTGATCTGTTTGTTTGGTATATAAACCCAGTATGTTTGAGAATAATGATTCATATTGCAGAGGCTGTTATTGGTGTTCTGGACTTAACCGGCTGGGCCAGGCAGAAAGCAAGACCGACAAGTGCTCTAGACTGCTCGTACAGGTCTTGTATGTCACTGTTCCGATCGATAATTCATTGCTTTCTATTTGGGGGAATCATCACGTCATATATAAACAGGGCATCCGGACAGGCACACTCTATATAACAGAAAAAATCTCATTTTCGATTGTATTTTCAAGTATTCAACTTTGTGTGAATAAATGGAGTTCCAATAGATTATCAGTTATTTAAAATAAATTCAATAAGAATGAGGTTGCTATAATGTGGGCATATTTACAAAACAGATAACCAAGAATTTTAAGCAGATAGGGATCTGATTATATGACTAAGTATCCATTGCTAATCCTTCAAAACTATACAATTTCTTATATCGATTGTCTAGAGAAAGTAGCTGAACCCTTATTAGACTGTGTTAATTATTTTTCTTTTAATATATATATCTCAATAAATCTTCATCAGAAAAAAAAATACTTACGTGGTTCAATGTCTGAGTAAACGCTAAGAATTGTATATACCAAAGTTACGTAAAGTGTCAAGAAATTCATTTCTAAATAGAAATTTTTCAATTGAACAGCTAGACAATTAGAATATTCGGAATAAGTACAGTATTCTCCAACATATCTATCTATATATATACAAGTGTACATGAGATGATTCCTCTTAGCAAATGAAAAGAATATTTGATGAATAAACTAACTTATTAGTTCATGTATATAACCATAAAATATCCAGTTTCAAATGTACAATACAAATGGATATAAACATATGATTATACAAATAAATAATGTAAATGTATAATCATTTTGAATAAACAAAATTATAAGTAAACATGTACTTTTTCTTTTCTTTTTTTCTGTATCAATATTGGAAAGGAATTCACTCACTCAAATGAAATTTTATTGAAAGATTTAGATGTACTTCAGAATGTCGTGAATTGATCTTATCAAGTTGTTTTTTAATGTTTCATAAATGAATTCGTTCTTTTTCTTTCTACAACTGAACTTATAACAATTAAATTCACTTAGTATTGTTTGTTTGAATCTTCCAATTGATGTTTATGGTTGCAACTAGTCAGTCTCTAATTGGCATATATGCATACTGTGCGTATTGCCTCGATATAGCCTTGATTCACAAACATTGTAAGCAAAGATGGATAGTGGCTGAGTGGATAACACGATGGCGTTTGAAGCGAAAGGTACTGGGTTCGAGTCCCAGAGTGAACATCAACTCTGAGATGCAGGTACATCCAGCTGAAGAGTCTCAAATAGGACGAAACGCGCTTCCTGGGTTCCACTGCTAGTCACTATCCATGTTTTCATAACAATTAACTTTCATAAGTGAACGAGAACACGGGTGGGGACAATCTAATATATTTAACACGAAAATTACAAACTACGTCACTAAAATCTAATAACCATACAGTAAACAGTTAATTTGCAAAATAATAATCAATTGTCTCAATCTTGACTGTTCCTTTAACAAAAATTAGTTCATCTTCACTGATTTCATTGTTCATGCATTTTCATACCGATTGCGCTTCGTTTCTGTTATTTCCTTATCGATCTTCTGCCAAAATACATTCTCTGCTTGACCATCACTATATACTACTGTGGTGTGGTCTACTTATATCCATATAAGTAGTATATGGTGTGGGTCAGACATAGAATGTATTTTGGCAGAAGACCGATGAGGAAAGAACTGAAATGAAGCGCAATCGTTTGGAAAATGCATGAGCAATGGAATTGGAGAAGAAACAGTGAAGATTGAAACAATTGATTGTTACTTTGCAAATTAATTATTCATTGTTTGGTTATCAGAATTTAATGAGATAGTCTGTAATTTTTGCTTATATACATTCGATTGTCCCCGATCGTGTTCTGTTCACTACACTACTTATGCGGATATAAGTAGACCATACCACATAGTCTACTGATCAGAAGTAAATGATAATCAAATTTTAGAAAAGTCCATTAAGTTAACAACAAAATGTAACCATCATCTAATGTTACAGGATGATATTTATTTTTATTAATGATCATATTCATATCTACACAGGGTAGAATGTTACATTTTAAGATAGTAACTGTTTATAAAAGGGTAATTGGTTTTATTTTAGTGTAAGGTATTTATTATATCCTAGTGATAATGAAAGTACGAGTAACTTCCGGGACCTGTTAATGAACTATTATTCTATATATATATATTCTAATTGTATAACTATTGAGTAATTAGATTGTGTATATCTATATTCATCTTATTATAAGCTTCATCTTGACTTATGGATTATTATTATACGAATTAATGTTCCTAAATTATATTCAGTTTATTGATTACTGTATCCCACGTTCACGGCCACATTTAGATTCATCTTGTACAAATATTATTTTCTATTTTATGGTGTGCTGCGGTCTGTCTGTCTGGTATGTAAACCGGGTATGTTTGAAATAAATGATTCGCATAACAGAAGCTGCAATTGGTGTTTTTGGACTGAATTGGAAGGGCTAGGTGAACAAGGAACCAATAAGGACGCTAAATTGCTCATACCAGTTAGACGTCATTGATTTGGTACAGTCTTAAGATTAGACAAGTCGTATTTCGAATGGTGGATATATATATATATATATATATATATATAACTAACACTTACGCATCTAAAATGCATATGTGAGTAGGCTGTAACACGTGATCGAGAATGCAGAAATAATGATGATGATGTAATGACATACACGTTGTTACTATTCGAATAACACTGTTAGACAAATTAATTGAAGGGTTTAAAAAAAGTAAAGGTAAACAGACGTAAGTATAGGTGAGGTGCTGTAATGAAATCAGCACAGGGACTGTGAACATTAAACTAATCAATAATAACCCTAAATGTCACAACAACTGATGAGAATTCAGGTTTATGTGGTTTCATTATCTTCCTTCATACATTTAGCATAGTGAAACACCAGACACAAAGTCTTCTTACTGCTTTCTTCAAATCATCCTCTACTACGTTGTGTACCAAATTTATTTGGTTATTTATTCTCTGAAGAAGTGGCTTACACTGAGTCACGAAACGCCAGAAAATCTAATTTTTCTACTCATTGGGATATTACAAACATATTATTTATTTATAACAATCTACCCAATGCTCAATTTATTCAAAATTATCAAATCAAAACTTGGTAATGATACCTACAGATATACAAAATGAAATCTAGATACTAATCTCCAATTTCATTTTCAATAAAACTATAGTCGGTTAACTGTTTATATTGAGAGTCCAATACCTTTACATACAAGAATTAACATTGAACTGTTTTATCAAAAACTGTATTAGAAAATGAGAATGATTTTCAAAATAAATTTGGTTATCATCAGAATGAAAGTGGTATTTCTTATTCGTTAAATGAAATCTTAAGCTATTACAGATAAATTACTCAAATTGTTACTTGTTAGTGAACAATTTTATATCCTGACAATTCGTGATGTTATCTAGTTTGTAAACTAGAAGGTGCTATTAGATCGCCGATGCATGGTGATTAAAAGTTTGTAGGCTCATATTATTTAATATTAGTTTATAGTCTGAACAGGAAATTCTGGAGCCAATAAACACAAATGCGAAGCCTACATAATTGTCTTCCACCATAGAACTCAGTTATCCAGGTCACGAATTCCTTGCTAGATAAGCAGCAACGTAGCTCATCAACAGCATGTCCGTCGAAGCAATCACTTGTTTACTCCTCGATCGTTGGACGGATAGCTTCGGAGTTTCCGCCACTGTCCCTACAGACAAAGGAATTCATTTGGAATCAGTGTTTTTTCGTGGGTCCTCCTACCTCCTAGAAGTGCACTATGTCACTACGACAGTCTATCATCCATCAACCAATGATTTAGTGGGGGAGATTCCACCATCATTTTAAAAGCTCGCTCACGTCTCAGGCTGGTATGTCAAAATAGATAGACGCACTTCAGATAATAGTGATGAAAATACGGTCTATGATCAAAGATATTAGGTGTATAGCGGCTAACTTAGAATATGCTTCAAATTCAGTCTTACCTGTTCCGTTACCTAACAGAGAAGATGAAACGAAAAATAACCCATCGAAAATCGTTATCCACTCCTCATAGGTCATACACAGATTCAAGCAGGCACCTCCACACGCTCAGAGAAGACGCGGACGCTTTCGTAAACACCAATTATTTTCACATGGATGCAGTTAAAAAGCTAATAAAATAGCCTTACTAAAGTCCGTACTGAGTTAATGAACGAGTTAAAAATACTTCATTATCGATAAAGGTGGCAAGAATAAGAAAATCTCTTTTGATCGACTAATACCAGCCTTCCTCGATAACTAAAAATTAGATGACGCTATTAATTACATGAGTAAGTTTTCCTATTAGGCCAGAAACTAACAGTAATACTTTTCCAAACTTAATTTATTCAACCCAACAATAACTAAACCTAAGTGCTACGTGCATTTAGCTGATTAATCTTTTTGTACAATATTGCACGTTTCAACAAAAAGTCTTTATTTACCACATTTTCAATGTCTGTCTATATTCAGTATTTTTAACCACCTCATATAACACCGAGAATGTGTATTGCAATTTACTGGGTATAAAGTATGGCTAATTTTTCATAAATAACGTCATATTCTTCTGTATGCCCTGACTATAGAGTGTTAACAAACGTCATATTTTTACGTTTCTACTCAAACACTCATGTGAACAATAATTTCGCATATTACACAAATTGTAACACTTTTAGTATATATATGCTGTCGTCGCATAGTACCAGCAATCATACTTCTTAGATGCAGCATAAGAGAACCGTGAAGCTGAAAAGAAACTGACCGAGTATGAAAAATTCATGTCATCGAATGAAAACTAGGGAAATACTTCAGCAAAGAAAATGGAATGAACTACAGTTACAACAAATAAATGAATAAAATAAAACATGTGAAGAAAAGTTTTTGCATACCATTAGAGTGACTATATTTGATCGTTGGTAGACAGTTTGGCGAAATGTGTCGAAATCAAAATGTAGGCATTGCACTTTGCAATGATTTAGCAGCCTCATACTATTCAGTTGAGACAGAGTGCATACACATACACGAGCTTTCAGTTTTACCATGATAAATCTATGTAGAAAGTTTGTATAAGCTGTTCCTTTTGTTCTAATTCAGTCTTGATCTTCTTGTTCACCTCTTTTTTTGTGTTGCCTTATACTACTTACTGATATTCAGTAACGAGTTTCATTTCTACTCAACTATGAGAATACGGTGTGGAAGGTGAATTTACTATCATAAAATGTTCTTAAGTACCTGCATAAACTAGTAACATTCACTTTATTTTGGTTTCGGCAGAACAGCTCCCATATTTTGTGCACTTGTCCTTTGTTCGATTATTATAAGTTATTAATGATTTTAGACAGCTAACGACTTTCATCTACACCATTGTATGTTGTAGTTAATTTTTGGGTAATTACTGCAGGAAGCATTTTCTCTTTTATATACAGACACATCAACTGCCATAGATACCTTACAAGTTGAGGTTTGTCACTAATCTACATATGTTTTGTAATGATAGAAGTGTTCTCTAGATAAAATCTGTTTTGGAATTCGATTTTCACGCGTAACTCATTCATGTGGTTGGGTCCCTCGGTAGGATTTAATACAAGCTATAAACGAACTGGGATAAGTCGGAACAGTCATGTAACCATGAAATGTACCACTTCAACTTTACTAATTATTTGGTACTTATTCACATGTTTTATGATGTCTTTTTCTCATGTAGAATTTCATGTGTGGATTTTTATATTTCTTACCCACTCATTAGAATTTTTTATCACATAAACCGATAGTACAATTCCTATGATTAATTTTTATATCGACCCACACCTCACGATTGACTGACACAATAATCTATACAGCACACAATTCAGCAATCACTTCCTACATATTTTAAACTTATTGGTCTACTAGTTAAGAACCTGGGATATAACCATTCCTAAAATATTTCGTAGGAAACCCTTTTTACATCTCATCTCCAAGTGAATCTAATTACACATTGGGATCGGTCTAGAAGATCTACGGAATTAGTTGGGATTTTTAATAACTGGAGACAGATAGATATACGCCCAAATTGGAAAACAAATGATAAATCGAATGTCGCAAATCATAACCTTTCAACTATTCACGGTCATTTTCCCTCCAACACTGGATTTATTACGTTGATATCATAAAATTAACGGTTTGGCGGATAATATTTATTGTCACCAACAACGAACGTAAACTTTAGGAGTCATATTCACCTTGGTTGCAAATTTCGTTTGACTTGGTAGTTATTCAGTTACCAAACCCATAAGTAGTATACACCCATTATAATCTTATGAGCGTAACCTCTAAGCGGGAGACGTATGATACAGCATCAGCCATTTATACTTGTTATCTACGAGCCATACATGAATCGAATGTTAAAATGACAAAATAAATTTCCTTACAAAAAGTTATGATTAGTGAAGCTTAATGTATTGGGCAATTAGTTCATTACACTTATTACCAATCATCACTAATGATATAGAGGCTGAAGTCATGTCGAGGCACTAAAGTCGAATTAAGTGGTTTCTATATAGGATCACCCCTGGACGTTTCAAATAAACGTCTGTCACACAAGATAATATAAGATACAATCCCATAATATGTTACTTATTCTTTGAAAATCCTGGAGCTCATGCTCATCATTAATTTGAAGCTAAGGTTTTTTAAATTCACATATGTGAATCCTAATTGTTCATTAACTTAATTTGAGCTGCAAATATCCGCGGGACAACTGTAGTAGTCTTAAACTCTCGTCGTCTCAGCAACACTGTCTAAACTTTCCTATGCTCCACTTTTGATGGCTGTAGGAGAAAATGATCACTGATAAGACAAAGATCATCGACACTAACATGATTTTGACACATTCTAGGATGTTTTTGTTTCCATTATCGTTCTTAAGGGTAGTTGCCCTCTGTTCAGTCGGCTTCCGGAGAACTCTAACAGAGCCTCCAGAGGCTCATAAAGAGCCCCAGCCAATCAGAATACGATGGAACATTCTAGAGTTCCAACGTGGCGTGATACTATTGGTCGGTATCATAATATGTCGTTAATGGATTGGCTAACATCTATAAATACCTATGATTTTCTGTAACAAGATGGAACCCTGTAGTAAAGTGCTTCCCTCACACTTTGTGCCTTTTCTTTCGTCTTCAAGTCGCGGAGTAGTTCTAGCTCGGGGGTACGGAACTAGCTTAGGGAAGCGAATATAGCGTTCACAATCGGCCAGACGTAACACCCTCAAATGCCCTGGTATGGCCGAGAGTGGGGAGAATTCGCTCTCTCTCTCGAAATACTCTCACATGGCCACGCCTATATAGCCTCTGTCAAGGAAGTCCTACTCACTGCCTTCTCGTGCCATCACTGTTGTTTACGAAATTGAGAGGACGAAAAGCGAATTTCCGGCGCTCTAACTGGGTTGGTGGACACGGAAAGTTCACCTAGGGAAGTTGGAAAACCCTCATTCCAAACCAATGCTGCACATGGACTGGCTCCAGTATCCTGAGGGAATAAATGGCGTATGAATCAATCGTTGGTCACCGGCTACCATGGGACTGCATCTCCTCACGATGCTCCACTGCCTTGTGGATCAGACATTTAGGTCAAAGGCTCCGGGTGTGGCCTCCTAAGAAAACCACCTGCTTCAGTTTGTGCACCCGGGCAGTATCACAGCCCTCACATAAATCATATGAGATTTGTGTGGCGCGTATATATCTGGTGCCCCTTTGTACCAATATTTATGTGTTTAAATAAATAAATTAAGGGTAGTCGATAATCACAAGTTAATATGACCACTAGACAGATTTATATATATTCCCTAAAGTAGAATGTATTTATTTGATTTATTTACAAAACACTGAGAAGTATCAAAGCAATCATGTTACTTTACCAGATTTCAACATAACAAATTAATGCATTTTACATTCAACATCTTGTGAATGTATTTGAATGAAAAAGTAAAACAAAACTGAACAATGAATATTAATGAATTACAGTCAAGTTGATGATTATGCAACAAAAGTTATTAGTTTGATTATGCAATTCAATTAATGAGACGAATAAATAATGGTGACCAAAAAAAATATTGTATATACACATAGTTTAAACAAAAAGTCAGTATTCCAATGAGATTTAGAAATTATATTTCAGCTTTCCAAAGCTTGTCGATTATTAATCTTTTAATTAACAATATAGGAGAAAATCAACAGTTATATAGATTTTAGACAACTCAACCAGGACTCCTAACTAATGTTATATTGTCAGGAAAGAAATCACTGATGGAAAGAGATTTAAATAAATCGTCATACCACATGTTAATTTAGTAAACTACGTTCACTGAAGACACGAGTACGTTGTGCTTCAACATTTCCTTTCCAACGCTGTTGTTGATCTCGAACACGATTTACAACACTAGATACTCCAACAGATGTAGAAGGTATCGTGGTAAGATGTAATCCATTAGGATCTTCAATTTGATCATTTGAAATTAGGCCGGAGCGACTACGTAATCGCCCCCGATTTGAAGGAGCTGCTTTAAAGAAAGTAAAACCGAATCCTCACTTTTTACAGTAAATGGGTGAACATAACAAAATCAATAAAATCTGAGCATAAATTATCTGAACGGCAATTATTTTGTATATAAAGTCAATGAAATTGTGATAAAGTACTAAGGTCATGATGGGAAACAGTTATCTTTATTTGAACGTAAGGTTGTGATATCACGTTTCGAGTGAAGTATATTGCAGATGGATAGAAAAACAATAAAATTATGATGAAAATTACAAAATAAAACCATCAATGAATACTGATAAAGCAATAAAACGTGTAAGCAAGATGTTGGAATGTCATGATCTATTTGATAATTTATAATAGATTGGTTATTTGGACAAAAAGTAGTGGAAATTAAAGCACTGTTGATTGACTTAATTCTGGTTAATCTGTTCGAAGTAGTGCATTTGTTGAAAGATTAACATACTACCCTAGCGCAACAGTAACAAAAATTCTGTTAACAATGTACCATGTATGAAGCTCCCTGAACGAGAACTTAAAACCAGGTTACTAAGAAAAAATATGATGGAGTTATAAGTAACGTTTAAAATCTTTTTATTATTGAATTAAGATACTGATTAGAACATCGATACGAATTGTGTACCAGTATGGGTTGAGTTAAGTGGATAAGGCAACTTTTAACAGCGTATGATACAAGCTGCCATAACCAATAAGTGGTAGCAACCACAAGTCTGTGGTCAAAATCACGCAAGAAGGTATGGACAACTCTCGGGTCGATAATAATCAGCAGTTGAAGTTAAATTCATCAAAATGGTACACGATATGATAAAAACTAGTCAGTCTGATATTCAGGTAGTAATTTTATAAGTTGGTTAATCGTCAGCAAAACAAGAATCACATGACCAATTTACGTCTTACAAGAATTTTAGTTATGCTTGTTTTGTGTTCAATATTTTGTACGTGTATAGTCTTGCTTTGATAAACGACTTGTTTTTTGTTGACGAGTTATCGCCTTTTGAAACTCGTTCACTAGGTGCTTATCGTGTTAATAATCCGGAATTTCGAAAGTAATCTTCACAAATCTATTCTATCTATATTAATTCGGGCGTTTGATTACATAATCCATGGAACAAATTTTCAACTATAATAACACAGGTTCATTCAATCATCATACGTCAAAACTTAGGAAATTTTGTTATTCGACAGCTATTTTTCCTTCTGGACTCGTATTTTTTTTGCTTATTTTGAAACATAGATTTCCTCTAGAAATACTATTAAGAATGTGTTACATTCTATATTTGTCTGTTTATCTGATAACATTTAAGAACTATTACATCAGATTTCTTATTTATGATATTGTTCTTGTTCAAAAATCAAACACCGTCCAGTTTGGCTCAGCAGAAGACAATTAAGATTGAATAAAAAATTTATTCTTGTTCACTTGATTGATAAAAGATATCAAGTTAACTTGAATAAAGCTTTCAAAGATATTCATCGTATTCCATCAAATTTACCGCGTTATTTAAGCGCAAATCTTTTGTATACTGTTGAAGTTATGGTGATCTGCATTTAGAAATCTCTGTACTCAAGAAAATTTGTACAACGGCTCTCTCTAGTTTGACCACAGATATATATATATATATATATATATATATATATATATATATATACAACCAAACACTTTAAAACTTACTGATTATTCTCAAATTGGAATCCATTAATTGTTTAGAATTCAACTTAGTTTTATCCCAAATAACGGCTTTATCAATCGCTTTAGAATAGACAGCTGAATTGCCACAGTCACTACTACTAACGGGAATATTTATATTAACCCATGAATTAGTTGATCTTGCATCATTTATCTTGTCATTATTATTACTATGTTGATTGATAGTAAAGTTACTTGGTTGTTGTGGTTCTGAACATATTCCCATATCAATTATTGTTTTATGTGATAAATATCTTGTGGATAGTAATGGTTCAAGTAGTGAGAGAAATAGCATATACAAAACTAATGCTGTAATGATTGTTAGAATAAGGCAAACAACAACCTAAAATAATATGAAAAGAAATAATAGTTGATAGATCAAACGTACTGTAAACGATTTATTGACCAATAAATATAATGTAATTAAATAAACATTTGCTGATATCACTATCTTGTATAATATAGAAAGAGACATTATTTAACCATTTAGTCATAGAAAAACATGGACAAAAAATATTTGAGCAGAGGAAAAAAATGTAACACGTACAGGCTAAACTGATCATTCTGACGCTGTTGGGGATGCTAGATCCCTAGAAATCACTTGGTAAACACCTTATTTTTGTAATTTCATTTTGAAAATTTGAATTCCTTGTTTTCGCACCGAAAGCGTCTATTTTCATCTTCATATTGTATTCCCCAGTTACTTACGCCTGTTACCCCTCGTGGAAGAGCATAGACCACACACCAGTATTCTCCATCCAACCCTGTCCTGAGCAATCCTTTCCAGTTCTTTCCAGTTGTTATTCATTTTTTTCATATCTGCTATTTCTCGGTGTAATGTGTTCTTTGGCCTTCCTCTTTTCCGCTTCCCTTCCGGATTCCAAGTTAGGGATTGCCTCGTGATGAAGTTTGGTGATTTCCTCAATGTACGTCCGATCCACTTCCAACGTCCTTCCCTAATTTCCTCTTTAGCTGGAAGATGGTTTGTCCTCTCTCATAAAACGCTGTTGCTGATAGTATCCGGCCAATGGATGTTGAGTATTTTGCGTAGACAACTGTTTATAAATACTTGTACCTTCTTGACGATGGATGTAGTAGTTCTCCACGTTTCAGCTCCGTACAGTAGGACTGTCTTGACGTTCGCATTGAAGATTCTGACTTTGAAATTAGTTGACAGTTGTTTTGGGTCCCATATGTTCTTCAACTGTAGAAATGCGGTTTTTGCTTTACATCTGCATCGGATCCTGCTTGTTCATCAATGATGCTTCCCAGTTACGTGAATGATTCTACATCTTCCTGAGTTTCTCCATTAAGTGAAATTGGGTTGGTGTTCTCCGTGTTGTGTTTGAGGATCTTGCTTTTTCCTCTTTTGTATGTTGAGACTTATTGATGCAGTGGCTGTTGCTACATTTGTTGTCTTCGTCTGTATTTTTGTTTGTGTGTACGAGATAGGAGGGGTAGGTCATCCGCGAAGTACAAATCGTCTAATTGATTCTGAGATGTCCATTGTATTCCGTGCTTCCCCTCAGATGTCGAGGTCTTCATAATCCAGTCAATTACCAGAAGAAAGAGGAAGGGGGAGAGTAGACAGCCTTGTCTGACTCCAGTCCTTACTGGAAACGCATCTGTCAGCTGTCCTCCATGCACCACTTTGCACTGTAGTCCATTGTATGAGTTTTGGATAATGTTGACAATCTTTTCAGGAACTCCATAGTGTCGAAGAAGTTTCCATAATGTTTTCCTGTCCACATTATCAAATGTCTTCTCATAGTCAATGAAGTTGATGTATAGTGACGAGTTCCACTCAATTGATTGTTCTACGACGATCCGTAGTGTCGCAATTTGATCTGTGCATGACTGATCCTTACGGAATCCAGCCTGTTGATCTCGAAGTTGAGCGTCTACTGTGTCTTTCATCCGATTCAGCAACACTCTGTTGAAAACTTCTCCTGGTACTGATAACAAACTGATGCCTCTGTAGTTTTCACATTTGCTCAGATCTCCTTTCTTTGGTATCTTGATGAGATATCCTTCTTTCCAGTCCATTGGCACTTGTTCCTGTTCCCAAATCTTCTTGGATAGAAGATGAAGCATGTTTGCTGTTACTTCAATGTCTGACTTCAGTGCTTCATCTGGTATATTGTCAGGTCCTGCCGCCTTCCTACTTTTGATTTATCTGATGGCCATCTTGACTTCTTCGATCGTTAGTGGATTGACAGCTATAGGAAGGTCTATGTGTGCTGCTTCGATGCCCGGTGGATTCAATGGGACTGGTCTATTAGGCAGTTCCTCGAAGTATTCTGCCCATCTTTTCCTCTGTTCTTGAATCTCCGCAATTGTCTTTCCTTCTTTGTCCTTGACTGATCCCTCTGGTTTATTATATTTACCTGCTAGTTTCTTCGTTTTATCATATCGTTGTTTCATACTCCCTTCTCTTGCAGCTTTTTCTGCCGTCATTGCTAGTTCACCCATGTATTTCTGCTTGTCAGTTTTAATGCTCTTCTTCATTTGCTTGTTTGCTTCTGCGTACTCTGCTTGCGCCTTGAGTTTCTCAGTTGGCAGTGTAGTAAATGAGAACACGGGTGGGGACAATCCAATGTATTTAACACGAAAATTACAAACTACGTCACTAAAATCTAATAACCATACAGTAAACAGTTAATTTGCAAAATAATAATCAATTGTCTCAATCTTGACTGTTCCTTTAACAAAAATCAGTTCATCTTCACTGATTTCATTGTTCATGCATTTTCATACCGATTGCGCTTCGTTTCTGTTATTTCCTTATCGATCTTCTGCCAAAATACATTCTCTGCTTGACCATCACCATATACTACTCATGTGGATATAAGTAACGCACACCACAGTAGGGCCATAAATGTCATTGGTTCGTTTCCTCCTTTGTGACGTCTCCCAAAGACATTTTTATGCGGTATATATATACGCCTGAGTTGCTTGATTTTTTTGTTTGTGCTTCTGGCTGCTAGTGGAATATTTATTTGCTGGAAATAAGCACATTTTGATTGCAACATATCTCCGCTTGCATACTCATGGTTATTTAAAACTAGTTACTACAATAGAATATTATTAGGTTTAACGGCTAAAACAGGTTTTAGATTACTTCTGACAGTCAGTCAGCGACAACGTGGGACCAGGCACATATATGCATCGGTCCAAGTTGCCATATCTCGTTAGCACAAGATGAATACCGAATTCATTGTAGTTAATTTAGTGGTGGCAATGTATAAAAGAAATATTGTATATGAGGATATAGTATAGGAAGGAAAAAAGTTATGAAGCAATTTTAATCTCAAGGTTTAAGGGAAGATAAAGAGTGTATACACCTACGCCATTGTGATCGATTCTGAGCCATGTCACCTAGAGTCTCCAACCATTGGTTACGATAGTCACGCGGACCCCAACCAGGTAGTCTGCATCTGCCAACATGGCTCAGACAAGAAGTTAGTGACTTCAAGCACTGATGCCATGTTTTGGTTTGGCCACCCCTAACTCTCTTCCAACCATCCCCTACACTAGTCAGCATTGCGCGTCGTGGTAATCGGTGTTCAGGCATACGTAACACGTGGCCCAACCATCTCAGTTGATGAAGATTCATCACCTCATCAACTGATTTACCATCATTCCCTAATACCCTGCGTCTAACCTCACTATTACTTACCCGGTTATCCCAGCAGATGCAAGCAATATTTCTAAGACATCTGTGGTCAAATACTAGTAACTTACGAGTATCTTCTACTCTTAATGGCCATGTTTCGCAGCCGTAAAGTAGAACAGAGCGAACTACTGCGCAGTATACTCGTCCCTTAATTGATAGACGGATATCTCGTCTTCGCCATAGGTGATGCAAGTTGGCAAAAGCCAAACGAGCTTTTTGAATCCGTGCTGAGATTTCGTCAGACACCAACCCATTAGGGCTGATCAGACTTCCAAGATAAGTGAAGTTGTCGACGCGTTCGACTACTTCACTCCCTATCCTTAGTTCAGGTGTTGACGCAGGCCAGTCCTGGAGTAACAATTTACATTTGGATGGGGAGAAACGCATCCCAAACATCCTGGCATTATTACTCAGTTCTAACAGAAGACTCTGCATTCTGCCAGAGTATTCACCAAACAGAACTATGTCATCTGCGTATTCTAAGTCGATAAGTGAACCTCCTGGTAGAAGATCAATCCCTGAAAATTCAGTCGACGAGAGTGTTATTTCCAGCAACAGGTCTATAATGAAGTTAAACAAAAATGGGGATAGTGGACAGCCTTAACGGACACCACTTGAGGTTGTAAAATCATATGACAGTTCGCCATAAGCTCTCACTCGACTGGTAGTGTTCGAGTAAAGAGCCTTCACAAGGTTTATGTACTTCTCAGGTACACCTTTCAATGACAGACACTGCCACAGAACCTCTCGGTCTACAGAGTCAAATGCTGCTTTTAAGTCAAGAAAAACTATCATTGTCGGACGCCGATAAGCATGTCTGTGCTCTAAAACTTGACGAATGGTGAATATGTGGTCGATACAGCCACGACCAGGTCTGAAGCCAGCCTGATTTTCTCGTGTTTGCAGTTCACGAGTCTTAGTTAGGCGCCCGATAATTATTGAGGCTAGTATTTTAGATGCTATGTTAGTCAAACTAATCCCTCTATGGTTATCACAGGATGATTTTGGCCCCTTCTTATATATTGGGACAATCAGAGATTGTGACCAGTCAGATGGGATTACGTCCAACTACCAGATTTTAGCCAGAATATTAGTCAACCTAATCGCTAAAATTGGACCACCATATTTAAAGACCTCTGGAGCCAATCCATCTGGACCAGTTGCTCTTCCTCGTTTCAGATTACTTATAGCCTTTTGAACTTCAAGTAGGGTCGGGGGGCCTACTTCAATGTTCCATTCAGGTTTTCTGGGAATAGTGGGTAGGTGTGCAGTAGCTGAAGGCCAGCTAAACTGTTCCTTAAAGTGTTCCGCCCATCGTTCTAAACATTTGGGTTGAGAGCAGATAAGGGTCCCGTCTTTTTCCGAGATTGTCTCACTTACACTTGATTTCTTAATTCCGGTTTCTTTTATTAGTCTGAATAGTTGCCTGGTGTTGCCTACAGCCGCTGCCTTTTCCATCTCTTTTACTTCTGACGGTAAAATACGATCCCATTATGAAAAATAGAGAACATACACGCATGTATTACACATGCCTCGTCGTAGCTTTTTATAGGTTCATTACGATTAAGAAAGAATAATTAATAGAAATCTTATTAGTTGGACTTTGAAAATACTTTCGCGTTATTGTGTATCCCATTTTTTATCCTATTAACCTACGTAACATTATCATCATTATCGACACGTAATACAAGTGACAAGGCAGATACTTATTAATGTACTTACCACCTAAAAACAAAGAAATAGCAATCTATTCATGATTACTTGGATTTGAAAACTGTTACTTCGTTAAGCAATTTTTTTATAGATACGGAAACTTCACAGCTTATTTTTAAGTCAACTCGTGATACAAAAGAGTAAACATGACACTAAGAAGTAAATTACTTGTTTCTTATACAAGTAGCAGAATATTGAGCTATTATTTACAAAATCCAACTAAATTCAATTAGTTACGGATTTGAATCAACCATCGGAATACATCAACTATCTGTCGACATGGATACAAGACGAAGTTTCTACAAATAGTGAGAAAGACGATTGTGAAGACAAGTATATTCATTCTTTTTTCCGACGGCTGATAAGAAATATTACAGTCCTGATTAATTTTTAAGATTCTTCTATCACTATTTTATAGTATTGAACAAGAAATCAACTAAAACAAAATTTTACAATACTCTCTTAACTATTTTTATAAACGTCAATAAATTAATTATTTTAGTACGAATAATAAAACCTACTTTTATGGTAGCGGTATTTCTAACCTGAAATTTGCATTCACAATAACGACAAAGGTCTTTATCATTTTGTAACATATATTCACAGGTACTATATTAAAGAAAAATATTGGACAAAAGTCAATTTAAAGTAGTATACCATTTCTCAGAAGGAATGGCCTTGACATATATCTTCTTTGATGATTTGGTATTATTCATATAGGAGCTTGGGAGTAAACAAACACATTTACATCGAGCGTCTTCATAAGCTGCCTATAGTGTGATAATGAAATTAGCCCAACAAACAATATGGATTACCGAAGCAGTATTTATGATTGATACACATATGAACACTGTATAAAACTTCATTTATAATGCGCGGTCCAGAATTATATCATGGATAATAATCTAAAAGATGATTAACAGATCAACAGGTCAAAATCTTCTCAAAATATATGTTTAAGAACAGGAGTGAAATTCATAAGGCATATGTACTAGTGTTCCACCTTGGCTGACAGTGACTACTTAATCTTCTAGACTGAAGCTTTACTTTGACGTTAAAAAAAGTGAAGCAGGAAAACCATGATGAAGTGCCGGATAATGTGACTATCTTCCAGGTTAACAATCTTATTTTACTAACTGAGCTTTACTCGCTTTATTCTTATCAGAGTTTACTAATTATGTAATCACTTGTTCCTTACCGTTTGAACTCTTGTTACAATCAATGTTGTAGAATGTTCTTCCATATAAGGTGTACATATACAAAATTCAGTCTATTGAATTTATTGACATCCTTACTATAGTGTACTGACATGTCTTCAAAATAACTTCCAACCAAACTCTTTCACGTAAGTAATTTAAACCAATTTTGTAAATATGCTTTTAAATATCACAGGTTGTAAGCAGCTGAAGACAACCAAACGAAATAAAGTGAGTTCATGCTATTCTGTTGGAATCTTGGTTTTTGTCCTCTTCCACATGAGTTTTCTCGTTAGCTATCCATTTTGAATCAAAGATGCAGTTTTTAGGTGTTAGTTGCTGTTCTCACGCAGTATCAGGGTGCGATCTTAGAAACCAAAGTTACCAAGAACTGTACGCCCCCGAATGCCCTGGTATGGCCGAGAGTGGGGAGAGTTCGCTCTCTCTCTCGAAATACTCTCACATGGCCACGCCTATATAGCCTCTGTCAAGGAAGTCCTACTCACTGCCTTCTCGTGCCATCACTGTTGTTTACGAAATTGAGAGGACGAAAAGCGAATTTCCGGCGCTCTAACTGGGTTGGTGGACACGGAAAGTTCACCTAGGGAAGTTGGAAAACCCTCATTCCAAACCAATGCTGCACATGGACTGGCTCCAGTATCCTGAGGGAATAAATGGCGTATGAATCAATCGTTGGTCACCGGCTACCATGGGACTGCATCTCCTCACGATGCTCCACTGCCTTGTGGATCAGACATTTAGGTCAAAGGCTCCGGGTGTGGCCTCCTAAGAAAACCACCTGCTTCAGTTTGTGCACCCGGGCAGTATCACAGCCCTCACATAAATCAAATGAGATTTGTGCGGCGCATATGTATCTGGTGCTTCCTTGTACCAACATATATATATATATATATATATATATATATATAAGAACTGTATGGCTAAAGAGTGATTAACAAAAGCCCTAGTGTGTATCCAATACAAGTATTCTCATTAGCGAGGCATTCGACAATGTATCACTTAGGAATTATGTAGGGTCCTCCCGAATTTTGAATGACAGACACACTACAATATTGGATAAGAAACAATGATTCAAACGAACCAAACGATCCCAAAGCTATGGTTTGGATATTTTTGTCAGAAATTGCGCACCGACGTACGTTGACCAATGTGGTAATCAAAAAATGGTCGATGGGACACTTGTTCAAGTGAAAGAACAAAAAGAAATGAAAGGCTAATTCTCATGAAAACGAGCTCATACAGCAGCAGAGAAAACAATGAAAGCCTTTATGTGCTATGATCGATGGGTATAAACTTTAAGTAACTTGATGAAGAGGTTTCGGATCATATAACCCACTTGTGCGAGAACTCCCCTAAATATTACATCCAAGCTGCAGGTCCGTATCATACTGAAGATTGTGAAAGAACCTTCTTTTCAGCGGAGAGAAAGAGCCAGTTTCAGTCCCTTCTAATTATACGATAAGTGAAAAAGTCAGTCAGTCACAACGTAAGTGAAAAAACGATTGAGCTATTAATTTTATTTGATAGCAAAACGCAAGGTGATCTTAAATTAATATCCAATATCTCATAAAATGTTTTGGATATTATCTAATCCCTTTGCTTTTTTATGATTACTTTCCAAGGCCCTGACGAAGGGCTCAGGAACTGCGACAGAAATAAACCAGATTTTGACCTCGTTCCTCTCTCCCTGAGGTCCGCGACTGAAAGACCAGCATGACCGAGTGGTATTACACATGACAGGCAAACGCATCCCAAAAAATCTTCATTTTTACAGTAAAAATAATACAGACACCAACACAGGTCAATCAACCTTAACGAAATCCAAACCAGAAAATTAGGTCGGTAAGGTGTTATAACTTGACTAAGCATTAATCTTATGAATTGACGAAGTGAACTTATCAAGTATGCCAAACCAAAGCACTTCTGTTTATATAATATTACATTTAGGTATAATGTTCATTCAACAAAACAATCTGAAAACTTACGTAACACACACTTCAAAAGGTACGCGTGACAACTCAAAAGTTTAAATCTGTTGTACATAGGTTAAATGCTCTCACTCTCATATATAGTGATAATGCATCTCTTATTTCCCCATAGACGTCTTGATATTGCCTGAAAAATCGTTGAGATGAGTTTGTCGAAAAACAAAGCTCTTGTCAAACACGACCTTGTGTAAGATTTCCGGACTGTGCGACATGTTTAGGAGTACCAAATTTCTCTGACGTTCCTTCCGACGCATCTAAGATTTGGCAAAACATATTGAAGTGTCAACTAGGACATTTCACACTAGTAGTAAGACTGAAATTCGGCAAGTTTTTTCAATGATTGGTATAATATATACATGGTGCTATATGTTAATAATATTATTTTCCGGCCAGAGCATGTAAATGCCATTTTTACAGGCATAGTCTGTAACTTACAACATTTGTCTGCATATAAGATGTTTTCCAAGCAGGGCAGTTGAATAGATGGAATCAATAAAAATAAAAGACCGTACATTCGTACAGATCTCCCAGAGGGTTAATAATTAGGCTTATGTTTTATTATTACACTGTGAGCACAGTTTCTATAATCTGTTTTCAAAATGGTATCGCGGCCTCGTTGCGACTATGGGAAACGCACATCATATTCAAACTTGGCATTGTTGTGTTGGGATTCTGGTCCTGCTAGATATTTCTGCAATACAACTTCTCAAGAAATTTATAGTCGGCATAAAGTAAAGGGTGCTTGATATGGGCTGTTACCTTCAAAAATGAGTACTTTGACTTTGTTTTAGGATTACGAGGCTCTAAAGCTGTGAAATAAGAGCTTGATACTGAAAAACTGAGATAAAGGAACAGTAAAGCATTTGAATATAAACCCTAAAGAATGCCTAACAGTGGAGTAGATAGTGATATGTAACAAGGTAACAAGGTGGAATGGGTTCAAATGATGGAAGGGAATTATAAGTTAGGATAGGAGAGACTGTTAATTAAGATAGGAAGTGCATCAAAAGAGAGTCAAGGGTCAATAAACGCTAGTCACCATATCTTTATTGCCTGTCTTTTCACCATCTTTTATCTCATCTGATGCCAACCACTAGGTCATAATTTAAAAGTCTGAGTTATAATTTTATAGATTATCTTAGTCGATTAGCAACATAAAACCGGAGATATGATTCTGAGTAGCAAGCGTAAGAGAACAACTTCAGTATCACTTATTGACTGCTTCGTCCTCAATTACAAACAGCCTGAAACAAACAAAATGTTGAGGATAAATATATAAAATAATAATAATTTGTTGCCGAAAAATTATTCCCGAATATAAATTGTTAGAAATTGCAATTATCATTAAACTAATCCGCACTTTATGCTGCAGCTTGTTCGTTTTAGTTTCATCTTTCGGTGAAAGGTCAGTTAAGTTGTTTTCTGATCTTAGATTTGGTCGTAAACATACCTACCATGACACCATAAATAAGAATATTGTCTCGAATATAGTTTAACATATAAACTGATTAGTCTGATGATAAACTTGCATTTGAAAACTAATCAACAAGTTTATGTATAACCATCTGAGAAAACTTAATTTTACTACAGAAAATTAGTGATAGGTTGTGTAAATTTAAGCCTAACCTACAAACTTAGATTTCAAACTATGATCTACAAAATGGTTTTTCTTATGTCATCGGATTATTAGTCTCTATATACTTGAGTTGGACAAGAATAATGACTGCTTTACATGCGTAATCCTAAGTTGAAATTACGTCCCTCAAGAACTCCCCAGTTTGACTACACGTGACCTTGCATAAATTCAATTAATCAATTAACATTCAGTGGGACGCCTCCTGAGTAGAGATATTTTCACTTCCTCCTAGATTTCAGTATTAGCTCACTGGTCCTACATAATGGGTTTATAACCACTAAGGCATTTAAGATACTACAGAAATAACTGGTTCAGACAATGCTGATTTTCAGGGACCCCAAAAATGATATTCCAAAGAAATGTAAAATAGAAAAGCTATGATAGATCCCGGAAACAATATGTTGGAATATAATACTAAATGGAAGAGACGCCCGACTATTGAGTTGTTAATCTAGGGAATAAGGTGTGTTTGCTCGACAGAGGCGTCAGGGTATTGCTATGGTATTTGACCAGGAGCATTTAGCTTATAGGGTATGTAAAAAATGACAGGTGCAGAAATGTTTTAGCCCTATTTCTATGCGTCCCAAACATTTTGATCAAACTTCTAAAAAATGTATATGTTTCGTTCGTTTACAGTCCATTGAATACTGACCAACTTCGTTTCTGTTCGGATGTGAATAGCTGCTTCCTTCTGGCTTAATTCTCTGGTGCATTTGAAATCCAGTATCCACCAACATTTCGTATCCGGAATCTGCAAGATTTTTAGCATAGGGAGTGTAAAATTATGGCTCAAGTTCGTTACCAGCACTGCTATAATGATAGGCCTAATCCCAAAATTGTAGATTCGTCATCGTGTGACTAGCTAATCTATGAGATCTTACGTGTCAGTTCCATCGTTGTGTACCCCGAATTGTCGCATCATAAGAATCAGCAATATAACATCAAGCGTGTTTGAAGAACACATTTAGGCTAAAGATAGAATCATATATATTTATTATGAGTAAAGAAACGTTATACGGAATGACCACGTCTAAAAGGCTGAGTCATGCCAGCAGATTGAATGAATCTTCCCGCGTTCACCATTCTTGATCATCTCTTGGCGTTACATGTTGAAAGTAGATCTTTTCAGTAATTATGTGTCTCGTTTCGAGGAAGGTGTGGTTGGGAACCAATACCAACACAGGATCACTTGCTAGGTGAACACTGGCAGTTTCAAGATCGGATCATGTATGGACACATTTTATCGCTCTTTTTTAACGCTTCTCATGAACTTTGCAATATCACTTTTACCTTTCTCCAATCATCAGCTTTAATCCCGTTGATTGTCATAGATGTCCCCGCACCTATCAGCTAAAAAGTATTTTCCGGCTTGTACTATTACTTTACATGGTCATTCTTACAAACACTGCAAAGGAAATTTGCCTTGGTCAACTCTGAACCTCTCAAGATGCTAAAGGATGTACGTTGCACGTATGTACTGAAAGTCGTTGATCGAAAATGTTATTGTCAGAGAGCTTTGTCTCATGTACTGGAGGAACCAGCTTTACTGCAACAGTCAGGTTAGTCCCATGAACAAATCGAGACTGTGTGCTCTTTAGATATCTATTAGTTATGAACCAGATACTAAGTAAGATGGTGAGACTATAATTCATGGACGGCCTTTGAGGGACGCTAACGTAACCCTAGGAATGGCCATCTACTAAGACTAAATGAGGGTTATAATCCAGTGTGAGGATTTAGAATTATGATTCACGGTTGATGGTTAAGATTGGGAGTTAGACTTAGGGTCCTCATCATGAACTGACATCAGCTTAAATGCCAAAACGCTATTTAGCGAAATAAATGAATTTCGCGTCAAAATCCGAAACTTTCTATCCTAAATCTGATTGGTTCGTCCACAATTATATTCTCGCCGCTATGGGCTTTTGTGAACATTTTGCATGTTATAGAAAGATTTTGATGCCCTTATTTATCAACTGTTAACAGCATTTTTGCTGTCACATGTCAATTTTCGCAATCTCTGTGCTTGTTAAAAAGCTTTTATGCCAGTTTATTAGAAGTTTGAAGTTGTTGTTGCTGTTCACTAACTGAGAGAATCTTAAGTCTATTTTAGTGTGGTTACTTGTATCATTCTGAATCCAAGCAAGTGTAATGCGCTATTTGTAAAGTCCTAGATAGACTATAATCAAAAATTTTTATACAAAAAATGAGTCCTAAAAACCCTTAACATATGATTTGTCACCCCCAAATAATGCTGATCAACAAGGATATCTGTTAGTTGTTTAGTAAGTGAAGGTTGAGGCAACTCTGCGTTAAACTGTTTTTGAACATTATACAAATTCATAGTATACAAACATAAACAATTCTAACCGTTGTAAGTAATGTGTTTTGGATCATAACTAGGAACAAGATCTTCATTTCTGAATGCCCGCTGACGTTACTTTATATTCTACCTGAGCGAACAATTGCCGTGTTGATTTCTGCAGCAGAAGATTCGCACTTGATACTCCGACTGTGAATTTCAGTTAAACTCAAGGTAGTTAATCCATTTGTTTATACTTATAAATATAACAAGTATCTTCACAAGATCATAACCAGGAACTGATAGTTAATAAGATGAAAGAGCCTTACAGCTGGGTGTCACTATCATCCTTAAGAATGAGATAATTGAAGGATACATGGAGTAAGGAGATTAAGTATAGACTGTCTCAACTCTGTGACAACAGAGCTGATTAATTATATACTTAATTTCAATAACAACAATTGACAACTAGATAAAACAGCATAATTGTCAACAAAGACGGCCACACGACAGTCAAAGAAATGCGAGAACAATTAATAGAAGTTTTACTCAGATTTGTATAACCCCCACAATCCTTTAATATTTTTCCACAGCGAACATACGTGAGTTAATAAAGAGCCAATATTTATGCACTAACTAAAGGCAGTTAGATACGACCAAACAATAGTCGATGGTTCTAATATTTTATCTTTATTGACAATGATGTTTATAGTGCTCAAAAAGTCACTAGCCCACCATTGTCTTGAACTTACATGAAGGTGTGTTATAGAGTGCATATGTTTGGAGGGTAAGATTTCCAATATTTAGCCTTCAATCGACTAATTGAACGAGTAGATATGAGTCAATGGAAGAAGGGAAGGCTTGTTTGCAGGAAGTATTCAACACACTAGGAAAGCGGAATGGGGAGTGCTGAGATAAAATCACAACTCGTACTCCCACCAACAGATAACATCAACTGAAAGACAACACCTGAAATAGCTTTCAAAATGAGCAGCCACAAAGTTGTATCTTCAGAACGAAAATTGATCAGACAGTTAAATACTCTTAACAGAGAATTAATAAAAAGAAGCTAGATCAATGAAGTAATAAAGTTAAAATTTAATTGATTTCTTGAAACTATCGAAAATAACATATTTACAATAAATCATATGAAAAAACAACAAAATAATCTTAACGTTTCAATCAACATCTTCAAGTCCAAGTGAGTCATTATCTGTATCAGAATTTTCTGGATCTGATGAAGATGTGGAGAGTGACGATGACGAAGAGTCCATTTCCTCCAACAACTGAAGTGATGGATCACGGTAACTACAGGGAATAAAGAAATAATATTATCAAGACATAAAGAGTGACTTTATAGAACAATAAGAACTGCTTAATATTTGTATGATATGTAGTTTCAGTAGTTAGGACTCATCAGCTAGCAATAGTATATCAACTAAAAAAACATTTCCGTTGGCCTGTCATATAACGAAAAATAAATGGTTCATGAATCTAATTTCAAAGACAATTCAGGAAAATACCATGAAGTCGTAAGACTGAATGTAAGCGGTTAAGAGTCAACCGATAATCTGGTGCTAGAAAAGAACCATCATAGCTAGAAGTTTGGATAATTTGCTCCTCTATTTTATGTAAGCATTACATTCCTTACTTTCCTCTACTGAATGATGAAATGTTTGTGTATTGAAATATTATAGACATGTAATAAACGGCACAACAAAACTCTTAGACCATTACATTATTTAATGAGGGGGTAAATATTGTTCTAAAAAGGCAAATATTGCACAAAAATTGGTGTTATATAACACACACAAAGAATCGAAATTAAAAAGTGAATTCCACTAACTAGATATTTTTATGCAGAATGATTTCAACTATTTTATATAAGGGACAATAAAACCACTTAATTCCTCAAAATTTGGTAGATGAAATGGAATAGGAACCTACAGTTCAATAATACAAACCTTGAGATAAGTAATAATAGCACAACTCGATTTAGACTTAAATCATGTACTGTACGTTAGTACATGATAAACGTATGTCCAAATAAAATTATATGCATATATAATCCACTAAAATAATTTTCAGATAGACCAAGTAGGCTAAAATGGAAAGAATCTTGTTACAAATAGTGATTGAATCATTTTCACTGCTTAAAATAGACAGTTCTTTTGGATATTTTCCTAGCTTCTATAACGGATCACATAATATTAGTTCGAATTTAAAAGTAGAAAAAAAAACTCACCGATTCAAATTGATTGGTTCTGTCGGCATACTGGGATAAGGCGGTAATTTAAATTTGATTCGAGATTTCTAAATAATAAAAATAAAGGTCATATAAAAGGATAAAAAATAATACACAACTATTATCTAACAAACCACATTTTAACGTCATTTATACTTCATTACGCCTGTCACCCCTCGTCGAGGAGCATAGGCCACACACCAGCATTCTTCATCCAACTCTGTACTGAGTAATCCTTTCCAGTTGTTTCCAGCTGCCATTCATCCTTTTCATATCTGCTTCCAGTTTTCGGCACAGTGTGTTCTTTGGTCTTACTCTTTTCCTTTTCCCTTTAGGATTCCAAGTTAGCACTTGCCTCGTGATGCAGTTTGATGACTTCCACAATGTATGTTCTATCAAGGTCCAGCGTCTTTTTCTAATTTTCTTTTCAGCTGGAAGTTGATTTGCTCTCCCCTACAGTAGTAGGTTGTTGCTGATAGTATCAGGCCAACAGATCTGGAGTATCTTGCGTAGACAAATATTTATGAATACTTGTACTTTTTTATGATGGCTGTGATAGTTCTCCAAGTTCCAGCTCCGTACAGTAGAACCGTTTTGAAGTTCGTATTGAAGATTCTGGCTTTGATATTGGCTGACAGTTGTTTTGAGTTCCATATGTTATTCAACTGTATGAATGCAGCCCTTGCTTTCCCAATCCTTGCCTTTACGTCTACATCGGATCCTCCTCGTTCATCGATGATGCTGTCCAGGTACGTGAAAGTTTCCACCTCTTCCAGAGTTCCTCCATCAAGCGTGATTGCGTTGGTGCTCTTCATGTTATATTTCAGGATCTTGTTTTGTCCTTTTTTATGTTGAGGCATTTTGCTGCAAAGGCTGCTGCTACGCTAGTGGTCTTCATCTGCATTTATTGGTATGTATGGGATAAAAGAGCAAGGTCATCTGCGTAGTCTAAATCGTCTGGTTGCACACAAGCTGTCCATTATATTCTGTGCTTCCATAATCTGTCCAACCACTAGAAGAAAGATAAAAAGACAGGAGCAAGCAGCCTTGTCTGACACCAGTCTACATATGAAATGCATTTGTCAGCTATCCTTCAAGCACTATCTTGCAGTGTAGTCCGTCGTATGAATTCTGTATGATGTTGACGATCTTCTCAGGTACATCATAGTGTCGAAGAAGTTTCCATAATGTCCTCCTGTCCACAATGTCAAACGCTTCCTCATAGTCAAGGAAGTTAATGTATGGTGATGAATTCCATTCAATTTACTATTCAACAATGATCCGTAGTGTCACGATTCAGTCTGTGCACGACCGATCCTTACGAAATCCGGTCTGTTGATCTCCAAGTTCGGCGTCTACTGAATCTTTCATTCGGTTCAGCAATACTCTATTGAAAACTTTCCCTGGTACCGACAGTAGTGTGATGCCTCTGTAGTTTTCACGTTTTCTCAGATCTTTCATTGGTATCCAGATAAGGCATTCTTTTTCTAGTCTGTCGGCTTTTGTTCTTTTCCCAAGTCTTCCTGAACAGAGTATGGAAAATGTTTGCAGTTGCTTGTAAATCTGACTTCAATGATTCAGGTGGTATATATTACCAGGCCCTGTTGTATTCCCACTCTTGATTTATTTGATGGCCATCCTGATTTCTCCGACCATTGTTGGAGTGACATCTGTAGGTTGGTCTCTAGGTGCTGCTCTGATGTCCACTAGATTCAGTAGAGTTGGTCTATTCAAGAGTTCTACTCATCTGTTCCTCTGTTCCTGAATCTCAGGATTGGTTTGCCTTCTTTGTTCTTGACTAGTCTCTGGTCTACCATATTTCCCTGCTAGTTTCTTCGCTGTGTCATATAGATAGTTGTTTCATATTTCCTTCTCCTGCAGCTTTTTCTTCTGCCACTGTTAGGTCTTCCAAGTATTTCTGCTTGTCGGCTCTAGACGTCATTTATACTGAATGCAAATTTACAAATAAATTATCGGTTCACCATTTTCTGTCGAGAAAATAAAAACAATCTTATTATTGCTTAGCTAGCGATTTTATCAGTTAAGCGATAGAGCGAAAATATAGGTTATCAAATACTAGCAAGCTTCTCATATCAATGACCTTCGAAGAAGACAGATGTGAACGAGGATATAGTGCATATTTTATATCCCTTTCCTTAACAGACAAATGACTCTTGATTATCGTATCTAGTGTAAGCACGTTGACCATTTCTGTTTACTAAAATGAACGAAACTGTTAATTGTTTACAACTCACATAAAGTTAGTTTTAAGGTATGTACATGTGCCAGTATTAAGAGGTATCAGTCTGTACACCAGGATAAGCTTAAGATGTTAGGACACGTTACGATTTCTGAGAAATGACTTTTCGTAACTGTAACAATCGCTGTTCTTGATAAAATCCTTTAGAAGACTTTCTTTTTATGTGTCTGATGGTCGCATTATGGTGACCTGCACGGTTTGATCAACATTTTTTCCAATCTCGCTGTTGTTATAATCGTAGATGGTTAGAGAAATTATGAAGTAGGATTGAAATGAAATTAAGAATTTTACAAGACATTTACTGATAAGTAAACGTTTAGTGACTAACGCGTAAAATCAGATGGCAGAGAATAGCTGTCTTACGACTCAAGAAGGAAACTAAGATAACCCACCCGTTTGATACACAGGTGAATGACGGTTGACTAAGGGTCCTTACAGATTACAAAAAGCTAAAAATTAAAACACTTCCTATGGACTATCTAATAACTTCAACTCAAAATGCTACAACAGATATGAGGAACAATCTAACATCTAATAAATACGTTGTTTTCTAAATGAATGTCCAACGACGGATATCCAGTTCAATGGACAAGAACTTTACTTAATATGTGTGACGTTTTTCTCAGTACTCGGTTGATACCACGTTCTCTATGTTTACTGAAACTACGTAAATATATGAAAGTTTGTATGATAAGCCATTAATTATACTTGTCATTGTTAAGACTAAAGAGATTATCCAACTGTTCAAATACTGAACTAGGAGATATAGACCGTATAGTTAGAGTTTATTTGTTAAATCAAGTGTTTAAACCAATAAAGAAAAATTGCAGCATTGGTTTATTGCTACCTAGAATTAGTAAATAAATCTATGTTTATGAGCACTCCTTCTCCTTTATTCAGGTTCCAGGGGGAGTTATAAACATATTATTAAAATAAAACAAATCTGATGTCTTACTTCATAGTTAGCTTGTACACTTTTCATTAGGTTTATTGATTGATTTATATTGAGTGGGCACAATTGACGATGCCCAAGTGGATCAAATAATTGATTACCAGAAGATATCCATGCTTGAATTTTATCACTTAATATATATT
Organism: Schistosoma mansoni; assembly: GCF_000237925.1. Taxonomy (NCBI): domain Eukaryota; kingdom Metazoa; phylum Platyhelminthes; class Trematoda; order Strigeidida; family Schistosomatidae; genus Schistosoma; species Schistosoma mansoni. Next base: position 253,157 of record NW_017385995.1, read on the forward strand.
TTTTATCATGTTTATTAGTAACATCACTAAATTCGGCACTTTCATTATCACAATGATAATCTAAGTAGGACAATAAAAATGGATGATGCTGTTTACCAGATAACTTGGTCGATGGGAATGACTTCATTAGTTTATTATGATGATTACTGTTATTTTCTAAATAACATCTTTCATGACGATCAAGATGTCTAGTTAGAAAAAGAAACAACAACAACAACTAGTAGAAAAAGTGAACAGAATGAATGAGTTTAAAATGATCGTATCACGTTTTGTAGCAGAAGATGGTCTTAGAGAAGTATCTATTCGAGGTATTTAAAACAAAACTTTCCACCATGATAACTGTACGGGCTAAATAAAAACGGAAGCATAGGGTGTAGGTAAATGGAATAAAAAATGATAATTCGCCAAGATAAACAATAGATTTCACACAATTAGGCATTATTATAAATATAAATAAAACTATATTTAAATGTGATAAGTTTAATAAATTATGAAGTCCTAGAGACTGTGTGACTCAACAATATAAACCAATGATAACCAATATATAGTTTCAATGTTATCAAATGCCAACATTAATTTAGAATGAAGCTATTGTATTAAATCCAGACCAATTTTCATTCAAATAACTCCTGTACAATGGAAGTAACTAACAGTCAACCAACTAGTAGAGAATGAATAATTGCCAAGATAAACCGAATAAATTTCAACCTAATAAGAGAACACTTTCCAGCCAATCTCCTTCATACCACAGTATCTGAAAGCATACAACTCCGACTGAGTTAGTTAAAAACAATTCCGAATATTGAAAAATATTAGTAAACACTAGCTTACTTGTAAACATCACGAAAATAAATATAAAGTATACGAATAGTTTCTAGATCACCAGTGACGAAAGCATTTCTGACGATATCCGCTTCTTCATTTGTGTGACTAGTAATCCTGGAATTTCCTGAAATCGATGATGACGACGACGGATGATAAGATAAAAATCCAGCAAATTGTTTCCAACCGCCTAGACCAGCTAAACGGGTTAAACGAGTTCGACCTAAACCAACAAGGGCTAATCGGCGTAAAATATTGTCAGGTATTTTATTCAAATCATTGACTTTATTATTTGTTGAAGCCAAAGTAGATTTATTCGCCATGATATTGCAAGCAGTTTTAAGTTTACGCAAAAGATATAGCTCAATAGGTGCCTGTCAAAAGTGTATAAAAATTTAGATAAGTATGAAACAATGCTGATAAACATACCCATCGAAATAAACGATTTAGTCTTGCATTGTAAACATTTCAATGAAAACTAGTGGATACAGCAATATCTCAGACTTTAGATTTGAATATCAGGGTGTTTTGGTTGTGATAGCTTCAAACTCAGTTCAGTAAATGAATACAGTCCATGTTATTACCACAAATAAATAGTGGAACCTTGTTTCCCAGATAGTTTTTCTTAAATGTTCTAGTTATTTTTAGTAATCACTCGACTGACTTCATCAACAAGACCAGAGAAACAATGATACCAGCTATATGACTATTGAGAACCAAAGAATATGACAACTGTTTCTCCGTAGCTGGGAAATTCTCAAAAGCGCCACAACACAACGCCATATTTGGGGTCAGACCAACAACCTTAATGTCGTATGGATGATATAATACTGTTAGATCATGGAATCAGAATCAAACGGTTCAATGTGTCCTCACTAATGATTGGCTACCATATGAGTTTCCTTACATTCTAACAGGAAACTGTAACCTCTGGAATCAACTAAGTAGAAAATGTAGTTACTGAACGATGACATTGCTTAAGGATCGTTATAAATGACGAACAGGCTGAAGATGAGACTATGACTTAGTAGTCCAGCGTACAATGCTTGTAGCGATGCTTGAAGATCCTTTACTAAATCCCATAGGAATTCATAAGCGTCCATTACTGAAGAGTTCTAAGGTAGAAAGAAACAGTTCAAATGTGTTTTCGGGTTCTTAGTGGAAGTCGATAATGAAGTTTATTTGAATTAAAATAAGTAAGAATCAATAGTGCTGAGTATAAGTCGATAAATATATAGACAATCGCAGAAAATGCTGTTAGCCGAATCTAACAGACAATTAAAACTTTACAGTTCACTGCAAACAAGTGAAATGAAACAATTATAAGAATATTTATGTGTTTAAGTTAACAAACCCTATTTTTTCGTATTTACAGGGGATACTTCTGTAAACAAAAGAAACTCAAAGAAATCGGAAAGGTCAGAATTTATAAACAATTCGAATATTAAACAAATAAAAAAAGTAGTTTACCTCCATCCACATGATGGTTTTAGCTTTGGACAACTTCAAATATTCTAAAGAATTTGAAAAATACCGTAATACTACATTATTTATTGTCTTTTCATCGTTATTCGAAGGTGAAGGCAACTTGTCAAATAGCAATTCATAAAGTTTATAACATTCTTTAATAAATTTTTGACTGATGTGCGTAAGTGATGTTTTACTTTGTGACAAATGATCATCTTGTTTTTCCACATCATTCATGGATTGAACAATTTTATCAATTTCACTATTACTAATATTATTATTAGTAGTATTATTATTACTGAGAGTTATTGTATTTAAGGCATAAAAAGCATTAGAGAAGTAACAATCATGCGGCTGAGCTGAACGAACAATATTTGAATGACGCGTAGAACGTATTAACCGACTAAGATAGATTATATCATCGAAATTGTTAGAATTATTATTGTTATTATTTGAAGAGTAGCATATAAGGCAATAGGTCCTTGCATTAGATACTGCAACTTCATTTTTATCACTGGTGGTTGATATAAATAACCATAAATCATGCAATGCATGTGTTGGTTGACTAAGTGATACTTTTTTCGATGGTATCTCATTCAAAGTGGATTTCTAAGTTTTTTTTAAAAAAGAGAATAAAATAGAAAGTTAAAGTTCCTATAATGACAGATTTAGTTTTTGGAAAAAAAGGTTATAATAATATAATGAGTCATATTCATGTGTCCTATGAAGGCTTAAAATTACATGGTTTTCGTTAAGAAATGGTAGATCTTACGCGTTAGGATAACCGTGATAACTTTTTTCCAACCCATATTTCTGCACTAAACTTTCCGGCTATCTGATTGATTACCTCTGCTTTAGCTTGCTACTACTAAGATGTCTCAAGGTTATATAACTGTCGCTATGTAAACATAATTGTTTTTCTATTAAGGATATAAAAGCTATGCTGAAATTCCTATCTCCTCTCTTTTCCTTGTTTGTGAGTGCGGAATATTAATGTTGAAGTATTGCAGTGCATTAGTTGTTCAGTCCAACTAGTTTGCATGTATCCCGTCTTACATTACAATCTCCCAATGGTTTGCAATTTGGGATTACAATAGGCCATCGCAAATTGTAAAAGTGCGATTTCACCTATAAAAACTCAATTGTTACGAGAACTGAGTTTGATTATTCTTGTCTTGATAGTTGGGAAAATGAATTGCGTTGTCAATAAATAATATCAACGAATAAGGAAAAATTGCTTTCAAAAATGTTGGTAATAGGGAACTTTGCAAACAAGGTAAGAAAAATATATGCAGAAATGTGATTGGACTTCAAGAAGCTGAGATAAAAATCCGATGGTTAAAATGATCTTTAATTACAAAGGAAATAATAATTGCCGACAACTTATTTGTGTATTATTGAATGAAACAAACAGATTAGTACTTTACATAACATGGACTAAGTGTAATGTAATGCATATAACTATATGCGATACAAATTTCCCTATGATCAAACATTTAATGTGATGTCAATTTAGGATAGAATCTGGTCACATATTGCAACTAGATTAGTTAAACAGATCTGAAAGTTTATTTAATTCCTAAATGAATACTAGGTAAGTAAACAATCGGATAGAAACAGAAGAGAATCTTGTATAACACTGTAAAGATTGAAGTTGTTACACTTCACAAGCAATATAGCCAAAGAAATGAACAAGAAGATAGTAGTAAGCCAATTAATCAAAAAAAATAACATCAATAGTAGTAAAGGACTAAGAGATAAAAGAAGAAAAGATATTGGGATATTATTGTTTATTTAAAACAATAAAGATTAGATGTGTCTGCCATAACCCAATCAATTTTAAGCCACATAACAAACATCAACTTTACATATTTCGCTTGTCGTATTTACGAAATTAGTGTGGTTCCGATCAAATACTCGTATAATGAACAAATATTCTAACATAGATTGATGAATTCGGTGTAGCAAATGAGCAACGAGAAATTAAAAAATTTAATACACATTAATAACCAACTTGTATGAAACTTTGAGAAGGAATTGTGAGTCAATAATTTATTTCCAATGATACGATATTATTTGTGTACTTTATAACCGTCAGTGTGTTTATAAGTATAGCAAATATTACTTATTTGTACATATAAATTTACTCACTGTGTTAATACAATTCATATTAGGAAACCATGTGTTTACAAGACCAGCACGTAAAAGGCTTCGATTAGGATTGCTAAAATAAATAGAAATAATTCTTTAATAATTACTAACTAATTAACATATTTTCTCCGATTGGTAAATATTTTTGACCAACTCGCGCCATAAGAATATTAAAAGTGAACCAGACTACAGTATCTCAAATTGAAGCGGATCGAGTTGATAAAGTGCTTACAGATTTTAGGATATAAATTAAAAATGAATTTATGTCAGGAAACTTGACATGGATCTGAGATTCTGTTTCAGATGAATGCCTTTTACACCAATTGAAATTCAAATTGACCAACGAATGGTTGATTCTGAACTTGTAATTTCTGTGAACTACACTTAGAGCTCCATCAATGCATGAGGAAGATACTGTTCAGCTCTCAAGATTGACTCTCGAGGGAGAAATAACCATAGGGAGCTGAATACTTAATCTACAAGATGATATTTTCAGATCACAGTATCATTGTTTTTTAATGTTGGTCTTTTGAGCTACACAGTATCTCAAGCACCCAAACAGTGTGTGACTCAGAGCTTAATTTGAAAATAAACACAATTTACAATCTACGAAGTAAGCACAAGAAAAGTAGTTCATGATATCTGTAGAGCCTATAGAAGATTTTGTTTAAAATGTGTAGGGATTATTTTGGTGAAAAATTAGTCTTTTTTATTAAGCCGCTTGCTTGATAATGTAATGCGAAATCTCGATACTTCCTTTTTGTAAGAATTCTAGTAGAAAACATGCTTGTATTTTATGCAGCGATTATTAATCCACATATTTACCTACGAGGTGTCTGTACTTCATAAAGACCGACAAAGTACCTCAAAACACATTTATGGAGAATTCATTTTCATTTTCTTGAAATCGACGAATAAACGACTGTCAAAAAACATAAATGAGTATCTCATGAAAGGCACAGAGAGTTCTACAAACAACGATGAATTATCCGAGAATACCGTGGAAAACAAATGTATGGTCAACAAATTCAAACCAAACAAAAGAAATTTCGGGATGTCTAGTTAATGAGTTAAGGAAGCACATAAACATTAAATTTTCTAGATATGTGGTGATCATCACATCTACATGAAAAAAACGAAGTAAAATCGTATTGTCGCACATTACATTCCATTTGGTGTTTATTATCCCTAGCCAGATAATGGGGATCAGGTTGACCATAGTATTAACAGAAACCACTATCAGAGCTAACCGATAACTGCTAGTTATATTCCAGTTGTAATTTAAACAGCTAAACGATTGTGATCAATGAATCCAATAGATGCTGGAATCAACAGCAAACAGGTTCCTCAATATACTGAACTGTTTCTTGGCAACCCTCCATACTAGGTACCAACTTCATTTTGGTGATACAATTCGGTTCACAAATTAAATCTGCTTTCTAAATGTAAGTCATATGTGAATAATATGTTTTTGTTGTTACTCGTATTACTTTCCCGGAATTCTTTGAGTCAAGAACTGATTAATATGAATGTTTAGTTTTGTAAGGCGCTCAAATAAATTAACTGTAAACAAGCTCCAGAATACCATAACTTGGACATCTTTTATACTGACATTTGTACAAATTATGACGAATAAATAAATTCGTAGATTTAAAACCCACATAACCTTGTTCAAGCATAATTATCATGGGAGCTTTGACAGGTTGGGAGTGAATTAAATGTTCACAGTAATCAATACGTTATGCTGTTCTGCACAGAAAGTAATAGAAAAGAAAAACGAGGCAGCACAGATAAAATAGTTAATTATTATTTTTATACCGAATGCTTACCTACAATCCAATACAGATAAATATACTACATTCCCCACGAACCGAAATGAAAATGTGAACCATTGGAACAAACTTGAAATATAAGAGCATGGAAGATTTAATGATTGTCTAATACCAGTATACTCTTCGTAAGATAAAAATGGAATATTATCATATTTTTCATTCGAATCAGAAGTAGTACCATCACAAGCTGTAATAATATAATATAATGAAGTAATACATATGGAACTAGCAAAGTGCAAGGGATTTTTCCAAAAAATCAGCCACTGAATGATAAGGATGTTATAATGGAAGTTTTAAAATATATTCACAGTACCAATCATAAAACATGTGCCCGTGATTAAATGTAAACTACGAATCACATTCATCTTGAGGAACTTATTCATATTTTAACGGGGCCATGCATTGAGCTGATAAATTATGAAAATAAAGAGATCAGTTTTTACAGGATAATGAAAGCTGTTAGAAGATCACGGTGAAATTTATGAGTCTTGTATTTAGACTACCTATTCTTTTAAGATACGATAACATAATACATCATAGAAGCCTAAATATTAAAAGATATGAAGACCAAACTAGACTAAAATTGTATCTAGAATGACTTACATTTACACATGATCTACTACAATTAAATACTAACTACTTTAGCTGATGAAACCCTCAGTATATGTATTTTGGTCAACTAAATTACGTTAACTGATTTTTTTTAACTCAGTTGCGCATAGATCCACACACTCGTGAACTAACTATTCATTGAACTGGGACCATTATTTCAAATGGCATCACTTAACCTGTTCAAACCTTATGCCATTAGCATACATACAAAGTAACGCTAAACCTTCACATTACAAAGATCACATTTTTCCACACACACGTCTCTCATAGAATCCCCTCTGACCTGAATGACAGTAACATTATCACGATTAGACTTGTTTACGACACATAAAATATTTTGATTTTTTAATTCGTACTATTTAAACTTGTTCTAATTTAATTTGGTTTTTTATTCCATGAAGAAACAAATTACACTACCACAGGTCAGTAATCCAAATGAGATATTACAAATATACTATAATTCAAATGGATGTATAGGTCATTGGTTTTAAAATTCTTTTGAGAAGTTTGAGTGTTATGTTCACATCTGAATTAAATGTAACTAACAGTCGGATACGTGGACCCATGTACTACTGAGTTGGGAGACCAATTAAGTTAATTTAGTTTACCCGAATATGTTTTGGATTTTCTGTCTATTGGGGTACTACAAATATATTATTATTTCATTATCAAAAACAAATTACTCAGTGCTTAATTTATTTAAAACCATCAAATCAAACCTTAATAGTAAAACTTATGACTTTGGAGGCCAGATTTTACAAGGATGAATGGACTTGATCAAAATAGTATCAAATATGATCAAGATTGATGTGAATTGCTTTAGCTTTCCCTACATGAAGACTAATATCATTGATCGGTCCATTATCATAAGTCATGAAACTGTCCAGAAGTGAGAAATCAGAAATTAGGCTGACTAATTCACCGGATACTTCGGTACGAATCACACAAAGTGTGGGGGCTAACGATATTAACCAATTGCGTAAGGCGAATTAGATACGAGGGTCGAACCTGCGACTTGACGAGTAACAACCAAACCCCTTAGCCATCAAGCCACCGCTTCACACGAAATTCTTGATAATTTTCAATGGCCAATCACTAAGATAAACCTCAGATATAAGCTGGGTTTTTTGAAATACTTTATACTTTTACGGTCTAGAGAATATGTTATGTTTGTGGAAGTTGATAATCAAGTGATTGGATGCCATCACATAGTAAGACTTTACTAAAAGCAGAAATAAGTAGAATGTGTAAATGAAGGTTAAAAATATACAAGTACTTACGTAAACTAATAGATATATTGGAAAGATTATTTGATAGACTATCAATGGAATCTTCTTTAGGATCTGTATTAGTCCAACTTTCTGATTCATTTCCGTCATAATTTGAAGTCAAACTGGAAGCACATTTATTTAATCATATGAGATAACAGATTACTTTGATAATGCATGAGTGACCTTTGTCTCATTCGCTATGGGAGGGTTTTTATCATCATTGAGGAGGCAAGTCTATAGGAGAGAATCACTGTATGACTGTTTAAGACTTCAGTACCTTCTTATCAGATAATATAGCCTGAATCTTTTCAATTGAACTCACTAGTTTCTCACCGGAATCAGGCAACTTAGGAAGAAGACTAAAACAAATGAATCAAGTGTTCTTGTTTAATATACTGGTCGCGTAAGTGAAGCTGCTTTGAGAGCAATTCTTCCAGCTCCAAAACTGTCAGAGACTCTAGGGATCGTCGGTTTTCCATCCAAGGTTGAATGGAGAAGTCTTAAAAAGGAAGTAACGCCATGAGATTAAAGACTCAAATAGAATGTCATAAACAGCAGTTAGTAAACATAATGTGGTTTATTAAGTAATTATTGTGTGGAATAGATTCTAATAAGTACATAAAGCAAAAATCAGGCACAGATTTAGGGACGGGTATTCTAACGATAAGACATTAGACACAGTGGGTTCTTAATTAAGAAGCATGTTATGAAAATTCTGGCCAATAAATAAAAATGGATACTCATAAAGAACTGTAATTGAATAAATAGACATATATGGTAATAATGCATTTTCACATTCTTGACATAGTTATATAAACAACACTTTCTAAAAGCTACATATTCAATACCGATCTTTAGAAAACATTTGTCATAAAGTTTACCTCAGTGAATTTAAACCAAACTAACTCTCCTAAAGTAAAGTCTTGTCAATAGCAGAACATCAAATAAAAAGCGAACGGGCAAAAACTCAAAATTACGGATTGATGTAGTAAGCAGTAGTCAGATGGCGTATGAATAATCCCTGAAGACAAACAATAGCAAACAGAAAAGCAACAGCCTGATATGTGAGATGGTGAAAATATACTGTATCAGAATAAATCCAAGGTTCTCGATACTTAAAGTCGGAGAACAAACTGCAGATGTTTATCCACATATCTACAAATCCCTCGTTTACTTCGATTTTAACCTAGGCTTCTTCAGGTTTTTATCTGGTAAATTACTGATTTATATCACCTGCATTCTGATTAGTCAAATACCACATTTACTTGTCCGATCCCATTTTAAGAGTTGCTCGGGTCAGTTGGTAACAAAATTATTTTCGTCATAACTATACTCACCTGAGGCAAACTGAAGACGACAAGATGATAACTTGAAGATGACCTTTGAACGAATCTTAAGTGACCTTGAGAAACACTAGCCAATCAGGAAAGTTAGTATAGAATAAAAATATACTATGCAAAACCAAAGAATCGAAATGGATACACTTCCTTTACATGGCCCAAAACCTTGTCATGGTTAGAAATGAGTTCGAAGGCTCTAAAATCGTAATGTACACGGTAGAGGAACTCATCCATATGGCTACATAATAGTCGATCTCTGGAGCCTCGATAAGGTTGCGAATACTCTTTCAACCTCTACCACATAGCTTCAATATTGTTTGTGTGCATTCTGACTGTGTAAGCTTGTCATTTTTATTACGCATATACCTCTACAATACTCATACCACTGAACAGCCGAAGCTTCAGTAACATCTGCGAATATTGCAGCCAATGCTACTGGTGCTTTTATTACACAGTTCGCGGCAATTATTATAATTTGCCTTAATGTCAATTTGAATTGAGCGAAAAGATTCCTGTTCTAGCATACTTCATCCAAAATTTATTAAACCGTAAGACATCATAACGGTAGTCTGCATAGGGTTTCCAAGTCCTATGATTGTCGCAATTACAAACAAGGGAACTTCTTAGTAGTCCCATTTATTGTAGATGCTTAATTGTCAGGTCTCCCATAGAATCTGCTGTGAACAGATCATACGTGAGCATCATGTACTGTAATTGACGCTGTGACCTTGTAACCCTTCAAACGCTTGCGATTGGCTCGTCCATGGATTATAGTTTTGCTCTAAAGACCATAAAACGGTCAAGACAAACTACTGGAACGTCAATTCAGAGAAGTATATTAATGACACGAAAATGACACATCCTTAAAGTCTTCCGTTCGAACAGAAAACCAACAGGCGATATGAAACTTTATGGCTCTTAGTCATTTGCCCTGAAATTTCCCCAAACTTGACGAAATTTTCCCCAAAGTCGGGAGATTGTGCTCGCACTACAAGTTGTCCATACTTTTCGCCTACTGACCAGCCTATTTGTATCAAAATTTTTTAAAGGCTATTTTAGGAGTTTTCCAAGTTGGTCAGTATACTACGGTATTTCTACAATTGTCTAAAGGTTTCGGAAAGAATTTCAACATGGACATATTGAAATCGCAGCCTTAATCTTATCTATTAACTAACTCGGTAAAATAGAGAATTGCTAGGCAATAAGTTACCGAGAGACACAACTAGTGAAAATAAGGTTTCAAATGAGCTAGAAACACACCAGTAGCGTGAAGCGTAAATACCGCGCTTCCTACCAACAAGAAATTGTGCCTTTGTATTTCAGTCTCAATTTCTAAAGGACAGTAGGCTAGGTGGCTTGTTTTAGTTCCGGCAATAGTAGTCTCTCAGTTGACTCAACTGTTTTCGAAAGTGTCGACAGATGAGTTCATGTCGCGATAATGAATTCCATTCGTCGATTATTCTATGGGAAAGTTGATAGTCAGTTGACAAGTAACTTGTTCTGAACTTTCGGACTTTACCAGGGTGTTCTCATAAATTTTCTGCTTCCGAAGAAAAGAAATGTGGGGTCATATCAGAATCAAATTCATAACTAAGTAATTTAAAACTGTGATTAAATCGCCTCTGGTTCTTCATCAGTCCTCAGTAACAACAATCGTAGGTTGTTTATGGAGGTTCACTGATGAGGCTGATACCGTGTGTTTGGGTGAAACATTCCAATCATTGACCACTCGATGAGTAAAACGGAATCCCGCTTTAGGTTTGTTAGATAGCAGCTTATGAACCTTCTTGCTATCACCTCGGAGATTATCACTGCTGGAGGGAGAAAAAATATATGACATATGAACATTCAAATTTTAACTGAAGATGCCAAATGCTTATATAAGATCACTTCGCGTCCTACGATGCGATAAGGGGAAAGGTTTAGGCGTTTTAAGCGCTCACCGTAAAGGAGTTTGGAAAGACCCTTCACTAATTTTGTTCCCACACGCTGGACACGCTCAACTGAGTTAATATCCTTAATCAGACATGGGCCAGCTGCTTCGATACAGTACTCTCAGTGTGGTATTACATAGGTGAGATATAAAATTCTAAACATCTCTTCCGCACTTCTGAAGAACACATTCTGGCCGCGGATAGAACAATATATTTAAAGTGAGTGGTGGTAACTTACACATAATGACCACGGCAACGTGGTCGAGCCACGTCACTTCAAACTATTGTTCCCACGTTCAACATCACTGATCCCTTCCAAGTGTTACATATTGAATGTCGGTTTTCTTAGTAATTATATGTTCAGCTTCAAGAATCGTGTGGCTAGGAACCAATACCACTACAATATTCTCTCACCATAATCAACGTGACGTTGATTCGATGCCAAATCAAGTGGGATTTTGGCGCGCCAGGGGTTAACAAAAGAATAATAATAATCCTCCTGGTATTGATAAGCTGAAAGATAAATCAAAAAGAAGGAGGCGGCAGCTGATTTAGAATGTGTAATAGTCCCAAAATGTTCTGTTTAGTGCTTAAGAAGCTTAAAATGAAAATCTACGTAAACATTATTTAGACATCAAGTAGAATAAGTTATAATGATGAAGAATGATTTGGTATACAGATAGTTTAACAAGTCACATTAGGATGCATGATGATAGCCGTTGGTCTTCAGTTTAGCTTGTGATCAGTGGAAGTACTTTATGTTGAAAAATAGAAAAATAATCAATATTGTAGAAATTTTTATATTGATACTATCTTTGGTTTAAATCAGACGGTCAGTTAACATTTATGTTTGGATGCCGCCCGTATGAGTTGATTTCTAATTACATCTGCAATAGTAGGCTAATTGAAGGAACAAATGCATAATTCCGGAGGGTAAGAATTCCGGACAGTGTTTCAGTTAGTTTGTTAAGTTTACTACGGGTTATTTAGTTGTTGGGGAGATTTTCACGACTTCATTATTGTTTAACTATGATAGGGTTTAATAAGACTACTAATACATGTGAATGGTTGTCAAAGATCCTTTTAATACGTGAAGATAGTAATAATTACGTGAAATTCGAACAGATTGATGAAAGTAATTCGTTAAATATGGGTGAACTCATGAGAGACCTGCTCTAGACTCAATGTTTTGATGCGCAATAAACTCATTATTTATACTCATACTTATCGGATGATGATGTTTGCTAGTTAGTTGTAAGTATCGTGCTTGGCTCAAGGTAGAAATCGACTTATTTGGAACAGAATGATTATAAGTTGCTGAAATTGACGAAGTGTATGTGCCATAAATAAAGGTGACATGATATTGTACGGTACTTTCGGCTAAATAAATTTTTACAACATGATGAACAGTGAGTGCTGCTCATGTGATTATCAGAGAGAGTATAAGTTGTAATCAAAGGAAGTACAACTCCCAACCTACCCCTGTAATAATGGCACGAATCTTTATCAGTGTTGAAGTAACTCCAACTGTGATGTTTTCAATGTCCAGGAGATTCGCTTGACTGCCGATACAGACGATCTGCAAGCATAATTGTGTTGCTAAACCTAAAATTAGACTGACAAGGTTTTAAGATGTCCGCTAATTGAGCGAATGATAGGAAAGCATACTGAAATCATCGACAATAGATTGAGATAACCATTAATATTGTTAATCATATTACGTGATTGCCAAGTCATGACAATGCTTTATGACTACAACCTGAAAACATTACGAATAACTAGTTACAGTGTTGATTGAGGATTGGCCAGTGTTAAAATGGTAATGTTGCTTTAGGTGATTCTGAAATATCAGAAGTTTGTACCACGAACAGCTCTAAGCTGCCTGACGATATTACAAACTACGACCCAGAAATATCCGTCTACTTGGTATTAGTTTTAGTTGTAAGCTCTAAAATTTATCTCGAGAGATTGTTTGACTAACAACTATTTAATGGTTCAGTCATCATAACAATGTGGCGCTGTAGTACACAAATGCGGTGACTTTATTATCTGGACTATGTCAAACGTCTTTTTAGGCAACTAATATGATAGCCCTTTTCTTAAACCCAAACACTCACAGCAATAAAGATTATAATGGGTTTAGTGTGAAATGTTGCAGGCGGTTCAAATGATTATTAAATTTAAACGAGATAGATATGATGCAATGCATGTTTAGGCCGGGTTAACATTTGGGTTGATGAGGATTTTAACAACTAAAGAAAAGAATAAACTTGGCCGAAAAATATTTTATGAGTCGAGACGACTGATGGAACTACTATTGGGAATGTGAGGGGTTATAGTGTACAGGTTGTTATAGTTAGCTTAGTAACTCTATGACTATGTAGCAATGATTATCAGAACTTTACTTACTTACGCCCGTTACTCCCAATGGAGCATAGGCCGCCGACCAGCACTCTCCAACACACGCTGTCCTCGGCCTTCCTCTCTAGTCCTATCCAATGTTTGTTCATTCTTCTCATGTCTGTCTCCATTTCTCGGCGTAATGTTCTCCTTGGCCCTCCTATTCTCCTTTGGCCTTAAGGATTCCATGTGAGGGCTTGTCTTGTGACGCAATTAGGTGATTTCCTCAATGTGTGTCCTATCCACTTCCGGCGCTTCTTCCTGATTTCTTCCCCCGCTAGATGGAATCTGGTTTGTTGTCTCCCAAAGTAGCTTGTTGCTGATAGTGTCTGGTATCTTGCGTAGACAGCTGTTAATAAACACCTGTATTTTCTGGATGATGGCTTTCGTAGTTCTCCACGTTTCCGCTCCATACACTAGAACTGTCTTGACATTTGTACTGAAAATTCTGATCTTGGTGTTGATTGATAATTGTTTTGAGTTCCAGATGTTCTTTAGTTGTAAACACGCTGCTCTCGCTTTGTCGATCTGCGCCTTGACATCTGCATCAGATCCACCGTGTTCATAGATTATACTGCCCAGATATGTAAAGGTTTTCGCATCCTCCAAAGCTTCTCCGTCAAGTGTAATGATCAGAACTAAGAAGTGTCAAATCAATTTTCAATCCTCCCATTGATTATATGTTCAGCCTCTAGAATCGTGTGGTTAGGAACCAATACCGCTACAAGCTCGTCAACTCAACCGTGGACCAGTATCTATGAGTCACGCTGGCTAATAATTTGATGGTAACGTCTGTAGTCCTCTTAAGTCTACCGGCCTGGTACATAAGAAGAGATTAGGCTTGTCAGATGCAGAATCATTGTTAAGTTATTTCAAATCCGTTTTGAAGACCCTGAGGTTTAGTTTATCCAACTTTGTGATTCTATGAATTTAATTAAGTGGAGTTTTTTTAAACTTATCTACCAGCTATGCTTTTTCAGGTAAGGGCTTACTATAAGTGTATGATACATAACTTTTCATCAGATGAACACTATGTGTAACCCGATGAGTTCTTAACACATACATGACTCAAAAATCTTTGCGCATACCAGAAGGTCCTTAAACGTTTAGAAGCCACTGCGTGATAGTGCTCACTGGTTTTCAAGCCTCTGCTAATAATGACTTAATGACAGATGGCATAACTTGAACATCCAGACGTGATCACTGTGCGACTTCGTTCTTTTCATGCTAAATATATTACTTTATCTGCATCCCAGTTCTTCAGGAATCCTGAGTATAATATTGCCGACTGTCAACACAGGACGAGTCAGTATAGACAGTTATGTGACTTCAGCGTATGATCTTAAAGATTGGGAAGTCAAATCATGGAAAATCTACAATTTCGGGATTACGGCTTTTATTTTAGGAGCAAAGAAAAAGTCACTCAGTACCGACCTAGACAACAACCTTGCATTGTGAGACCAAGCAAAGCCCAATTGTCCATATGCAAAATCTCATTGCAATGTTTACTAGCACTCAAGACTGACCATTTATCTGAATAACGATGGCTCAACATCACTCAATGTTGATGCATCTCTCGGTAGCAGAAAAGTCAATAATTTTGAATGTCAGTAAAATACGGTGTTTTTATAGCTTTTCGAAGTATATCAAAACGGAATTTATTCACTTTATTTCGTTAAGGGGCACGCAGAATGTTTCTCTTGACCCTCAGATGTTTGAATTAACTATCTTCCAACATAGTCGTATTCTGCACTAGTGACGACAACCCTGACCGTATATCACCGGGGTGTTGTATGAATTTTGGGTCGATTTTCACTTTGCAGAGTTGTCGGCTATTTCCAAATTCAAAGACATTGTGAACTGCACATCACATAAGCACTGTTTATCTCCATTTCCTCAGATAAACTATCATCCACTGTGTGAATTTGTAGAATTTAGGTCCAGGCCGGTACCAGTGCAAGTATATATGTTGCCATAATATATCTGATCTAATGTTGTGGGGTTCCTGTGATAAGATTGCTTAATTAACAAAATTTTATTTGAAAGCATGTCATCGTGTATACTGACTCTTACTATCTTGATAGTCAGTGATATTTGAGATGACTTTTGATGAACACAGTTGAGTTGGTATTAGAGTAATATCTGGCATAATGATCGAGTAGTTACATGGAGTGGTCGCGCCTACATGGACGAGCCATGCCATTATTATGAAAAATGTCCACGCGCTCACTTTTTTGATGTTCTTCAGGTAGCACCAAGTGGTTTATTCAATCTGTTCTTTTGAGGCTAAATTCACATGAAGGTGATTCTCAAGAGAGAAAATTTATGTTTCATATCTACTGTAGATCTGGGGGATGTCATTCTGCTGTGTACAATCTTTGCTTTGAAGTTCACACACTATGACTTTGCAACCACGTAGGTTGATTAGTTAAGAGTTGACCGCGAACGTCTAAGTAAATGTTAGAACACTGAAGCTCAAGTATTCATTCACCTCTTTATTTTGTATAGGGATCATACTTTCTTTTGTTTTATATTGAATTCTAAAAAGATCTATTTGTTCAAAAAGGTAACCGAGCCCTCCAATCCACTTTCCAGGATTGAAACACAAAGACCTGTTCACTATTAGTCTGGTTTCTTCTATAGATAGAACACGAACTACCCATGGGCACTAAAACTTCACTGCGAGTTCGATCAGAATACAGTGGAGTGCCAGGTTACTTATTTAAACACACAAAGCCACTCAACACTTTTTGGAATGTCCGAGTTTGTACGCATGCCATTTGGCCTGAGGAGCATGGCACAAGCATTTCAAAGATTTATGGACAACCTTCTTTGGGATGTGTCATTTACACAGAGGTATATGGACGACTTGCTAATTATCAGTCCCGATTTAAAATCACACGAAAAACATACGAGGGTAATGTTAAAACGGCTGGATGAAAATGGAATGAACATGCACCAAAGTGTGTTTTAGATGTTTAAACTCTGGAATTTCTTGGATACACAGTGAGCATGAAAGGGACTACACTGATCAAAATAGTTGACACCATTATGCAATATTTAATACCAGGTTTTCTAACACAACTTAGAAATTTTCTGGGTCTAATTGACTTTATTGAAGATTGATACTCTGTTGTCTACAATTAATGTAGCTTTTGACAGTTTTCCTTCAACAAACCAGACTAGTAGCGAATAGGTCTTTTCTTTAGATCGTCTTGCAGGATACAGTGGAGCACCAGGTTACCTGTTTAAACATGCAAAGCCTTCCAACATTCAATATCAGATATTGGAAAACATAATACCTGAACAAATTAAGAAAGTGAATGGATACTTGAGCTCTATTGTTTCAACACATACTTAGATGTCTGAGGCCAGCTCCTAACCAGTCAACCTAAGTTGTCACAAACGAAGAATTTGGAGAGGGCTACTGATGGATATAACCAAAAATATTGCACATGTCAAACGCTTATGATAGCACACTATTTTTGTTATAGGACTCATTTTATTTTAGAAACACAAGCAACCGGAACAAAATAAAAATGCCACGGGTATTCTGGGTTTGATGACGCTTTTGTCTGCGACAACTTTATAATCAAATATTACTAAACTACTCAAGTCAGAAGCAGGAATGGAGGGGCTTGAAAATACACTTGTAAAGTTGTCGATATGTTCAGAAGTTTTTGATCTAAGCCAGTCAGTAGTTGAGAACGATATATAGCACGGCGTACCTACTCGTGATTTGGTGTGGATGCGTGGCCGAGAGCCTTCAGTTGGAGTGTGTCCAGTGAGACTGATGAGGTCAGGGTCCATGTAGAGGACTTGCAGAACCATTTAATTTCGGAATTTAACCGTGGCTACAAGAAGTGTTTAAATGAGCCTTTTTCGCTTTATTTGCATTGTAATCGCTTAGTGGTTCTTTGAAACAGAAATTTTCCCATTCTGTTCTACTTCTGTCTAACGACTCTTGCCACACCTTTTCCTCGGCCGGCTGAAGCTTCACGGAGTCTTAACCGCTCAAAATCAAGGAGATTCTGAGGCGCCTGATCTCACATAAATCTGGATTGGATGGTACTCGACACACTTTGTGGCACTTTAAATGTCTCTTCTTATTGGCATTCTACAACCAACAAAACATAATTACTCTTGAGGTTTCTTTATAGAATATACCGTAGTTTTCAGTGCTTGTCTGAGGCCTCATCTGGAAAAGTGGTCACATGTTCACTCGCCGTAAGAAGAACATTTCCCTCTAAAAACGTGTTTTAAAGGAAGCGACTAAGAGCTAACTAGGAAAAAAGATAAATCATGCTCAGTTCGGCCGGAAGCTCTCGATTTACTGCCATTTCAACACAAGTGGCGTAACTTGAATATGATCAGAGTCCTCTTCACCCAAATAGAAGAAAAAGATCAAACAGACAGTGTTTCATTATAAGTCACACTTAGGATGATACTGACATAAAAATAGAACACGAAAGAGCTCGCACAAAACCAAACGTAAAATTCAGTTACTAGTGCAACTTCCTACTTGAAGATATAATGATGAAACCCTCTGATGAGTCCTTGGAAAGTAGGATTGATGATTACCTAATCTCTGAAGGTACTTTGGAAGGACTGCTTTAAGTATTACTCCTCAATCAATTAAGTTATATGTAAAATTGTTTTCCTCTTCAACTGCATACTTCTCTGTAACAAAGCGTGGTCCTCAATTATTAAGCCTCATATCCAAAACCATGGATAATAGACTAATTCTGTCAGGAAAATCCAAAAATAGGTGTTTTCCAGATTCACTAATACATTTTTCTCAGAAAAACCTTATAAATTGTAAACTTAATACCTCCAGACGTAACCAAACTAGTCGATATTAACATATTTATGGACAGTTCATTCTACTGTTGGGCAGGTATACCATTTTATAAGCAACCATTAGTTATTTTGTTTAAGTGACTCTTCTACCTTGCGGATGCGGGTGGTTTGTTTTTGCGTACTTTTCGAGGTAACTTGTCTTTTACAATTCGCCTTCTCTTTTTGGTCCGACCCAAAGCTTTTTATTCATTATACATGTTTGCATTTGTTTGTCTCAGATATTCTCTTCTTGAAGCATTGCTTTAAAGCATATTTTGTTGGAAAGGACTAGTTTTTATACACATTAGTTTTAAGCAGGTTTGATCGGGTTCTCGATTGTTTGGTGACATCTGACTTTGTAGTTAAGTACAAACTGCGTTTCCAGCATTCTATTGAGTTGTATTAGTCTTCGTCAGTACTGCTGGCACATCCACGGGGTAGTGAGTTTTGTACTAAATATCCCAAGGAAGTGATGTTTATATTGACTCACTATTTTGACCATCCTACTAAATAAATTTCTTTTATGACTGCAACGAGCTGTTAGCTTTGCCCTTTTTTCATAAAATCAACTCATGATGCAAGCTTGTCATGTTCAGTGTTTGCAAAACAACCATGCTTTGTTGATACTAGGCAGATCGTACACGAAAAATATTTGGTTTATGGGCCGTTCATTTAAATGTGTCTTTGGATTTTAAGCTAATTTAATCAGGAGTTCGGTAGTCTTCATTTTAGCTTTGTTAAAAGACTTTCAATGCATCAATAGTTATTGAGTATTATTCATACACTCGTTTTCAAAACATTAAACGGTTGTCTATCATATAGGAAATTGTTATATCTAAAGGTTGACTATAAGATTGGCGATTATTCCCAAAGTTAATCAGAGAGATGAATCTATGCACAATGCTCCCAGTTCTTGTCCTTTGTAAAAGCATATGCTTTTGTAAAGTGGAAACGTTCAAATAGATGAGTTAAGAGGAAAATAAAGATAAATTCAAGTATTTTTGTTAAATTTTGAACCACTCTATTCCTGCTCCATTTGTCACTGTAGCTTCTACCTTGGATGTTTAAATAGCTCAGCGAAGCTACATCGATATTAACTAATTGTTAGGTCTTACTATTCCAGACAGGTCAGTTGGTAAACAGAGAGAACTTGATTCCTGAGGGCAAAATCGTACTGTAAGCTGTGAAGAGACATAATGGTAGTATGATGTTTACTTCAGACAATTAGGACGTACGGTGATGCTTCCTCTTAAAAGGAGGGGTTGTAAAAAGGGTCGACCCTAAAACTGACACCCCCGTGTATGTCCATCGCTGGCGGCAAGGTCTTTAAGGTACAATGCTAACACATTTAAAATTCTCAAAGAATTATGGCCCGTCTCATAAACTTGTCCTTAGGGCTCTCAGGTCGTTAGGACCGACCCAGTTTTTCTTTTCAATATCCTAGGGAAACGTCGTTCTTGTGGATAACCGGGAAGCGAATACCACCCGCACGCCAAATAGCTTTCGTGACTTACTGTTACAACCTTGATCTGTATACCCATTAATTTACAGATAACTTGTCTTAATCTAGATTGAGACCCTCACGCTATAGGCTGGTGGTTAAAACTTGAGGCTAAAAACGCCTGAGCTCAAAGTGAGACTAACTACTTTGGGTAGAGAGACGATAACTATTCTATCGTCTGATTGGTTGATAAGCGCGCGCGAGAAAGAAGACAAGTCAATTGGAACACCTTAATTTATTCCCGATCTTGTTCAGATTAGTGTAAAACAGTATATGAATAAGTAGGTAACTAACGGGATCACAACGCACAGACAATTAGAAAAATACAGTTGTGTCCAAAATTGAGTACAAAAGATTGCGTTTAAATCACAGTAGCTTTGTAACGGAAAAGGCTATGGTAGTGTCAAACGAAAGCTCATAGTTTATAAAGTAAACTAGGGACAAAAATGAATGTTAGCATTTTACAAGCTTTGAATTAAGTGAAATAACATCCTCGAAAATAGCTTCCGTTGTTTGTCATGACTTCTCGTTTCTCCGTTCACATCACTCATTTGTCTGATATTTTTTCCATTACTGTTTCACACCTGTTTTAAGTTCTTATATTTACTCCCTGTTGTTAGTGTGACTTTCATGCAATGTCCTGCATTTCCTATTTTACAAGGTCAGAAAACGAAAACTTGTTCTTGATTTGCTATGTCCACTTGAAAATTTCGTAATATCGTGTTTCCAATACAGGAAATGTTTATGTAGAACAATTTAATATTGGTGTAGGCTAGCGGGCTAGTTTATACTGTGAAACCTATCCCACTACTGGTTGAATCCGACATTTAGATGGGGATTATTTTATTCTAATCCAAAATATGACTCAAAATTAAGATATGAGTAGTGAAGGTTCCTCATTTCTTAATAATGTTGGTTAAATTCAACCTCATACTTAGGTTGATCCTCAACTGTCTAACTTGGAAATTTGCACACTGTACTGAATCACATAATGTACCTACTTATATATTTAAACACAAACATTGGCACAAGAACACGCGAAGTATACGTGCGCCACACTCCATTTTATTTGTATGAGGGCTGAAATACTGTCCGGACGTCCAAACCTAAGCAGGTTTAGTAGGATTAAACCGGGTCAAAGGTTCGGGGAGGGCCCCCTAAGAAAACAACCTGTTTGGGCACCTGGACAGTATTCCACCCCATATGTATTTGGTGCCTCGTTGTACCAATGTTTATGTTTAAATAAATAATGGGAGAGGACAAACCAGCTTCCAGCTGAACAGGAAATTAGGAAAAGACGTTGAAAGTGGATCGGACATACATTAAGGAGATCACCAAACTGCATTACGAGGCAATCCCTGACTTCGGGTCCGGAAGGGAAGCGGAAAAGAGGAAGGCCAAAGAACACATTACGCCGGGAAATAGAAGCAGATATGAAAAGGATGAATAACAACTGGAAAGAACTGGGAAGAATTGCCCAGGACAGGGTCGGATGGAGAATACTGGTGTGCGGCCTATGCTGCTCCACGAGGGGTAACAGGCGTAAGTAGATAAGTAAATAAATAGAGAACCACTTTCTGTGCCTTTGACCCAGAAGTCCAATCGACAAAGCAGTGGGGCAACGTTAGGAAATGCAGTGCAATGGTAACTCGTGACCAACGATAGGTTTATACTCCATTTGTTCCTTCAAAATCCTGTAGCCCATTTATTTGTTTATTTATTTAAACACATAAATATTGGTACAAGGAAGCACCAGATAAATATGCGCCTCACAAATCTCATTCGATTTGTGTGAGGGCTGTGATACTGCCCAGGTGCCCAGACTGAAGCAGGTGGTTTTTTTAGGGGACCACACCCGGAGCCTTTGACCTAAAGGTCTAGTCCACAAGGCAGTGGAGCATCGTAAGGAGATGCAGTCCCATGGTAGCCGGTGACCAACAGTTGGTTCATACGCCATTCGTTCCTTCAGGATCCTGGAGCCCATGTGCACCATTGGTTTGGAATCAGAGTTTTCCAACTCCCCTAGGTGGATCCTCCACATCCACCAACCCAGTTAAAGCGCCGGACATTCGCTTTTCGTCCTCACTTTTGTGAACAACATCCCCGCCACGAGAAGGCAGTGAGTAGGACTTCCCTGACAGAGGCTATATATTCGCGTGGCCATATGAGAGCATTTCGAGAGGGAGAGCAGACTCCCCACTCTCGGCCGTACCAGGGCATTTGGGGGCAAACCTGGAAACACTGGACGGCCGTTTCGTCCTATTATGGGACTCCTTAGCAGTGCGCATCCACGGACCCGCTCTCGCGAGATTCGAACCCAGGACCTACCAGTCTCGAGCCAGAGCCCTTTACCGATAGACCACTGAGCTCCTGTAGCCCATGTGCACCATTAGTTTGGAGTCAGAGTTTTCCAATCCCCTAGGCGGATCCTGCTTATCCACCAACCCGGTTCAAGCACGGGACATCCGCTTTTCATCTTCTCAATCCCATAAACAACACATCTGCCGTGAGAAGGCAGTAAGACTGCTCTTGTAGTGGCTGTATACGCGTGGCCATGTAAGCGCATCTCTAGAGGGAGAGCTGGCCCCTCACTCTCGACCGTACCAAGGCACACCTGATGTCTGAAGCCTCATGACAAAATCGGTCATTTGAATGACCTTTAATGCTTAAGCTCGTCAAATTGCTAAAAATTCTATCATCCAATTCTTAGTCATACGATAGCTTCTAGATGTTTATTTAATCTAATAGTTACCAGTAGCCCCCCTACTTATTGACTAGTCACCATTCTAGTCACGCTTGTTACTAATTCGTTGGTGCTTAACTAAATCTTAGGATCTATGTGGTTTATGCTTCGCATTTGGCAAACTAGAATACACGGCGTCAGTAAAACATTGAGATTCATTCTTACCCACTTTTGATTTGCTATCCGTAGTAACTCTGTACGAATGTTTACGTTCGCCTGTTATGTGATCAGAGGTACCTCCAAAATCCATGGTATTTAGGCATATCAGTGTTACTATAGATTTGTTATAACACCACTTTCTCTGTTGCTTTCCTGTAGAAGTAGGCTCCATCAATTCGCTGTTGCTCACTCTTAACTGAGACCCCTAGTCATAGAGTCACTAACCTGAGGCTGTTTATTAAATTAAACTGGACCTGTAAACTTCAATGGTAGTAGTAAACTGTCGGTGTTGGCTTTACTTTGTAGCAATCAGTTTCAGTTTGTTGTGTTGGGCTGATCTTAGTACAGGACAAAGGTTGAACTACGCTATGGGGTTGTAGTGTCGCCAAAACTGAAGGCTCACGAATCACTACCTATCGACATTCATTAAGGTTTGGGCAGAAAATATGCGAGAAGTAAATTATTCCCCTGAAGAAGCGAAGACTAAAATGTTGGGACTATTTCAATTTTAAACACTTAGATTACTCCGTGTAACTACATCTAATGCATTAAGGATTCAGCTTTAATTTATCCGTATCCTTTGCAGGAATATCTAGCATCCCTGTGGTCATAAAAGCGTTTAGGTGACTAACTAGTGGTTTATTTCATATCTTTGACAATCCTTACACTTATCCAACGGTGTTTACAACTCCGGAATTTCTGTCTTGAAGATGTATTGGATCTCTAGTTTCTTTTTCGACAAACGGTATTGATTTTCACGTTATCAAAATGTTTGATTTCTATTGCTTTACAGGAAATGTTTGAGAAGTACTAGCCATGGCTAAAATTTCCAACCGTAAACTGTCAAAAAATGTCCATTCATCTCTTGAGTGGAATTTTCAGAATAACGATCCAAACTCTTCCAGCGATTCATGTTGGTCTTGGTCGGATGTCTATAGATATCAAAGAAACAACAGTGCTCAAGACAACCGTGTTAAAGTCGTAGTGTCTGTAGAACAAACTTTGTATGATGTCGCTGAACTGCTTGAAAGGAGACTAGGGATTTGTCTTACTGGCTGCCAGTTTTATCTTCAAGATCGAATCAAGGTAAATCCTTTTGCAAGCTATTTTATGTTTTAGCTTCGTGGAGAATCGCCTTTGGTTGAACATTGTGTAGAAATATCCGGTTTAGTTCAGCTATTACTTGAGGTAAAAACAGCACATGCAGGCTATCCCTTTCGACTCAATGTTGTCGATATTCAAATCCCAGAATCCGTTGATCATCATGGATCTAACTCCACTATGCCAACCGAAAAAAGCAAACGTTCTGGTATCGCAAAAGGACCAGGACAACAGGTGATTTCTCAGTTTTGGTATTTATTGTTATTTATACCGCCATTTTGTCATACTTGTCATTCCGAGTTGTATGTCCCAATCTCCGTTATTCGTATTTATTCAAGGTTCACCGTCTCTCGTTTGAATCTCCTCAAGTTGAGATATAATCTTAACAATCTTCCCATAATCTGGATCAAAAAGTTCATTTTCCGTAGATGTTGCAAAACCTTTAATCCTTGTCATTTATTTTAAGCACATATACTCTGGTATAACAGAGCACCAAAAAGTGTGCTATGAAGATGAAACGTTTTGAACACAATGAAGGGAAAAATAGTACAATCAAAAAAGGAATGGATGGGAGTAGCATTTAATGAGAGACAGCTCAGTTAAAGGTACGGTCAAAAAAGACCTTCATCTCACTTTTATGGATAACGTAATATTAAACTACAACAGAACACTCATCGGCTTTCATAATTAGCCGGTTGGAAAGAGGAAGAGCAGACTCCCTGTCATCGCCGTAACACGGCATCTGGACATCCTTGAAAACCGGCGACATTTCAGCTAGTATGCTTTTTGCGTAATATTTAGTTAGAAAAATTTTAAAAAATTTCTTTTTACTATGTCCCTTATCCAAAGTAGTCATACCCAATCATCTTATCACAAGTAGTTGGTTTTCATCTGACTAAGCTATGAAATTTCCCACATCTTTTTCATCGACTTTTTTCAGATATCCAGTGTAAATTCGGCAAAAAACGAGGAATCGAGGAATGATAGTGCTCTTTCAAGTTCTAACAGACCAACAAGTCCAAAACCCGAATGCATATCCCCCCTCACTGTTGCCGCAGCTGTGGCTGCGGCAGCTGATATTGCATCAGGAGGGTCTGGTTTGTTGGAATCACAGCCTTCTCTCAATGAAAATGGTATGGTCTCAGATGAATCTGTTATTTCAGAAGCATGCACTATTCTTGATATACACTCATCTCAAAATCCTTATTTAGGATCCCAGTTGGAACCTGGTGGAATTCCTGGAGCTTACGACTTGGAAAGCTTATCAAGATGGGTTCCTGATGGCCACTATCGTCGTTTAATGGAAATGAATGATATTCCACGTGATCCTATCGAGTGGAATTCGACACAGGTAAGTAGATTTTTATCTTAAGTTGTTTCAACCCAACCTATCAAGTCTGGTTTCAACAGTCAGGTTTTCAAGTTGACTTACAACCTAATGTTTTAATTTCTTTGTTACAGTATTTATGATCTTATTTTGTTTCAAGACGGGTTGATAGATCTACTTGTTGAATTAAGTGCTCATCGTTCCCGCATAGTTTAATTCTCCAATTAACAGAAATTTCACTAGTCTTATTCATCATCAAGAAATCCTTATGAAAGTATCGTTTGTCAGATTCATGTTTTGTAGTCACAGTCACACAATTCGGCAGTTACACAGGCTGAATTTCGAAATTCTTTACACTCCTTAGAAAATTTGTCGCGCCAATATCTTTGGAACATTACTGCCAGTTACAAGCTTTTGTTTCACAAACACCAAACAGGTTTTATTCTAATGCTAACTTACGCTTGTTGCCTCTCGTAAAAAAGCATAAGACGTCCACCAGGTTTGTCCATAGAACTGTCTCCTGGACAATTCTTTTCAGTTGTTTCTTCGATCGTTGGTGGAGTGACATCTGTAGGTTGGTCTCTAGGTGCTGCTCTGATGTCCGCTAGATTCAATAGAGCTGGTCTATTCAACAGTTCCTCAAAGTGTTCTACCCATATGTTCCCCTGCACTTGAATCTCAGTGACTGGCTTGCTTTGTCCTTGACTGGTCTCTGGTCTACCATATTTCCCTGCTAGTTTCTTCGCTGTGTCATATAGATAGTTGTTTCATATTTCCTTCTCCTGCAGCTTTTTCTTCTGTCACTGTTAGGTCTTCCAAGTATTTCTGCTTGTCGGCTCTAGACGTCATTTATACTGAATGCAAATTTACAAATAAATTATCGGTTCACCATTTTCTGTCGAGAAAATAAAAACAATCTTATTATTGCTTAGCTAGCGATTTTATCAGTTAAGCGATAGAGCGAAAATATAGGTTATCAAATACTAGCAAGCTTCTCATATCAATGACCTTCGAAGAAGACAGATGTGAACGAGGATATAGTGCATATTTTATATCCCTTTCCTTAACAGACAAATGACTCTTGATTATCGTATCTAGTGTAAGCACGTTGACCATTTCTGTTTACTAAAATGAACGAAACTGTTAATTGTTTACAACTCACATAAAGTTAGTTTTAAGGTATGTACATGTGCCAGTATTAAGAGGTATCAGTCTGTACACCAGGATAAGCTTAAGATGTTAGGACACGTTACGATTTCTGAGAAATGACTTTTCGTAACTGTAACAATCGCTGTTCTTGATAAAATCCTTTAGAAGACTTTCTTTTTATGTGTCTGATGGTCGCATTATGGTGACCTGCACGGTTTGATCAACATTTTTTCCAATCTCGCTGTTGTTATAATCGTAGATGGTTAGAGAAATTATGAAGTAGGATTGAAATGAAATTAAGAATTTTACAAGACATTTACTGATAAGTAAACGTTTAGTGACTAACGCGTAAAATCAGATGGCAGAGAATAGCTGTCTTACGACTCAAGAAGGAAACTGAGATAACCCACCCGTTTGATACACAGGTGAATGACGGTTGACTAAGGGTCCTTACAGATTACAAAAAGCTAAAAATTAAAACACTTCCTATGGACTATCTAATAACTTCAACTCAAAATGCTACAACAGATATGAGGAACAATCTAACATCTAATAAATACGTTGTTTTCTAAATGAATGTCCAACGACGGATATCCAGTTCAATGGACAAGAACTTTACTTAATATGTGTGACGTTTTTCTCAGTACTCGGTTGATACCACGTTCTCTATGTTTACTGAAACTACGTAAATATATGAAAGTTTGTATGATAAGCCATTAATTATACTTGTCATTGTTAAGACTAAAGAGATTATCCAACTGTTCAAATACTGAACTAGGAGATATAGACCGTATAGTTAGAGTTTATTTGTTAAATCAAGTGTTTAAACCAATAAAGAAAAATTGTAGCATTAGTGTATTCCGGCTTTCACCATGAGGCGTCATAATTCTAAATAAAGATCCTTCAACTCTAAGGAGAGAGTTTGAGTGGTGTAGATGGTTTTTTTAGCGTTTTTTTTAGCAAGGTCTTCTACGGGTAGAGGTTGTTGATCCTTCCCCAATCCTCTTCTTTTACCCAAACTCGGAACCGGCCGTAACCCTAAAAGAGCTGCAGGCCTGGTTTTTATTTTAATACATTATGACATTATTAACAGATGTTGGTGTACTTACCACTTGTTTAAGTTTCTTTTGGATTTTGAGTGGCCAGAAAATTGATTAGACTTCTTTGCTTATCACATCTGAAATATCAGGTTCCTTAAAACTATAAAAATAGTCATTCGTTCACTATCAGCGTAGGGCCTGGCGCTGATGTGAGTTGTTACAAGTCACTATCATACTGGCACGACAAAATGAATGGCGAACGAGACCGAAATAATGTTTTAGCAATGACATGGAGAAAGACCAAACATTGAGAATATGGCTCAGAAAGACAATGAGAAGGTGTGTATGAAGGGATATTAGGATTCAAGATCGAGAGGAAGACAGATGTATATGAATGATTATGGACTATTCTGAGCCGTATCACCTTAAGTCTCCAATCGCAGATCCTAGTTATCATGCGGACCTCAACCAGGTAGTCTGCATCTACCAACATGCCTCAGACCAGCAGTCAATGATATGGACCGATTAACTGTTGATCTGAATCATGTTGGTAGATCCAGACTACCTGGTTGAGGTCGTTGTGGTAACCACAATTAGTGGCTGGAGACTTTGGATGATATTGACTCGAAAAAATTTCACAATGGCACAGGTTGTTCCTTCGTGGTTGTATTCCTATAGAACCTGAGTCCTGGAATCTCTGTACTTTTTCTACATGTGGTTTTTTCTACTACTGTCGATACTATTCCTACTCCTACTACTCTGGGATTCGTCTTGAAATAATTTTCTCTCACTGTGCTAATGTGGCATAACAACTTAAACCGATGCACATGTGTCAGGTTCTACGTTGCGTGTAATTAAAAATGATCATTGTTTTTTTTATTTTAGTTGATTCATTGCCTAATATTATTGGGTTGTTTAGTCAAGCATTATAGTTTTTCTACACCTGAAATTTGTCTTTTATTGATGTGTATATTTTGACAAAGAAACGTTTAATAATGTTTTTTTTTAAATTTAGGTTATTATGTGGATAAATTGGGCTTGCAAACAATTTAGGATTGAAGGCCTAAAAGGCGAAAAGCTGTTCAACATGCCCGGGTCTCGCATGTTTGTTCTAACACCAGATGATTGGCGACGTTTAGTTCCCAACGCCAACGTTAACTTCTTAACTCACTTAGAGCTACTTAAACGGTGTCGAAATGTTTGTATGTTCTTATTATTTGTTTCTGTTTTACAGATTTTAAGATTTATTGTACAGTTTATGTATGGATCTAGCATTATAATGGAAAGTGACTGACTTAGTTATAGCTTACGTTTTTTTCTATACATTCATTTTTCGACTAACATTTTGTGTTTTTGTTCGGGTTAAATAGTCACTTGTAATCATCGTTGTGGAAAATGGCATAGTTATGTATCCGTTCAACTGTCCACATCACACCGGGAAATGAAATTAACAAGATGAATTACTAAGTATGAAATTATATTAAAACTAGGGAAAGGTAGAAAATAAATCCATTCTGGATACTGTGACCACTTTTGAGCCTTGTCACATAAGGTCATTAACGATTGGTCACAATTATCGTATTGGTACTAACTAGGTAGTCTTCAACCGACATGAATCAGTGATTTCATCTCCTGGTTTGACCGCCCCTAGTTTTTCTCCAGCCTCTTCCTACTCCAGTCAACATTACACATCAAGATAGTGGTTGTTGGGAATGTGGAATAGATATTTGAGCCACCACTGTCAAAGGTTCATAGTCTCACCAACCGATTCCCCGTTTCTTCATCGTCTGCTACTCTTAACCTCAGGATATCTCACTTGGTTGTTACACGATATGCTTAAAATGTTGTGAAAACATTTTTTATCTAAAATACCCAGCCTACGCATATCTTCTATTCATATTGGATATTTCTCACAGCAATAAGATGGTACAAAGCTTATTGTCGTTCAGTAGGTTCATCCTTTGATATACAGACGGATATCTCACCTACCCCACTAGTGATGGAAGTTGGTAAAAAACAAGTGAGGTTTTTCATTTTGTGCCGATATTTCTCTATACATTAATCCTCTGGGGCTGGTAAGACTTTTAAATGAAGTGATCGACACGTTTTGCTTTAATGTATCTATAAATATTTCAAGATGATTATTGTTAGACTTATACTGTTATGTATTATTTTTATTGATGTTATAGAAATAAGTTAATTTGTGTTTCTTATGATACGTAAAATGGGTTTTATGATGACATACACCTCTTTGTTTTAGGTGTTCCGTATTGTCCACAACCTCCACAACAGAGCGCAACCCAATCCCAAAAACTGTACAGACAAATGTCACGATCTCGCTTTCGTAGCTCAAGAAATTTAACGGAAACGAATTCAAGTAGGAGTTTTAGTGGAAGTAAGTATTCACAGTATGAGATTTGTTGCAGTATCATATTGCATTCATTGAGTTTTTCCACTGTAGTAATATGAAATAATCGCGTCTTAGTAAATGGATCTTTCACAATCTAATAAAATCCTGTTCATCATGGTAATATAGAATATTAGAAGGGATATCAGTGAAAATAACAGGTTTATCCACAGATAGTTTGAATTTAGTCTAGGGGCGTAATATTGTATTCATCATCTACACCTCATCACTTCCCTGGGAGCGTTTTGGACAGTTTTTTGTGTTGTAATTAAATGAATAAATAAAAATGGTTCATCGAAAGTACAACTCTAAATAATCTCTAACTACTAGTTACAGTAGGGCTCCGTTAATCAGAATAATCAATATTATGACGTTATGAAATGAAATCCGAGATCTAGATTATGCAATTAATTTTAGTTCTTGCCAATGCTTTCTGCAGTTATTTTTCTACAAGGTTTGGTTAATACTTTTTCGAATTTAACACCATGATATATAAGTTGACGTGACATCACAACACTTCGTTCATGTGTTCTGATCAGATTACATTCAGGATCGTTGTATAAAGTTTCAAACTAAGTCATGACATACTTGAGATTGTATATTTGATATTTTACATTATGATTCGGTCTGTACCCAACTAATCTACTCAACTTTTATTATTCTGACCTAATGAAATTCGTAGGAATAAGACTGATACCCATAATCATTGCTTTCGTTTCGTGGAGGCTTTATGTAAGGAAGGATCCGAATTAGATCTAAGAGTATTCTGGTTGGAGATAAAGGAATTCTGAAAACTTTCGAACTAAAGAAGTGTGTTATGACAAGATGTTTTTCAGTCTAATTTAAACCTCATAATTGCTTTTCTAAAAGTAAGAGTATTGATAACAATTATTACAAATACGTAAGTTCATTACGTTGGATTGTAGTCTATCAACTTCACAATAGATGATGCTATCTAGACTAGCTTGGCTGCTACATAGCATTTACTCGAAATTCTAAATCCTTATTGGTAATTACACAGAACAACAGTAATGTGTATCTAGCAGTGGGTTAATACTTAAAACGTTTGGATCTCAGCAACTAAGTCTAAGGGTCGTACTCCATTCCACTTCTGTTTGGGCAACCGGGTGATATCATCCCTCACACTTAAAGTGTGGCTCATTCAAGTACTTGGTGAATGAGTTAGTTTATAGTTACCTATTTTTCTCATCATCCTGTTTGTGGAAAGTTGATAACCATTATCACATTTTCAACAAGTTTTCAAGCTTTTAATGTATAGTTTGTTTGTTGGTATTAAAATTTTGGGTTTATGTCAAAGATATGATTTATTCGGTACTTACTATTCCGTATCAGTTCATTTAATTGTTTGTTGATTACAAAGGTATTGTGTTTGCGCCGTCGTACTCTGGAGCCTTAAATTCCTACGATATGAATAATGTTAATCCACGACTGATGTGTTCAAAACCAGTGTTTCTGTCATGTAGTGATTCTAATGGTCACGTTCCAACATCCAGTGCGGTTACACTAAACTCATTCATGAACGAAACGACTGCTAATCAGAATTCATCCAACTACACAAATAACGGGTTATGTGAGTCTTCAGGTGGTGGCCAGTTAGTTCATGTAAGTCTTTTATTAATCTTGCTTATCTTTGTTGAATTTCGGGTAATTATTTCAGTCTTGTTATTCAAAACCTATGACTCGATATTTTTATCATATGTTAACAAAAATAAATAGATATATTTTACGTATTGATTAGAAAACAATTACATTCAAATGGTATATGAGAGTCACTAACATCATAATGGTTAAAAATACTAGTCAAATAATCTCTCCCTACAACTTTTGTGAAGCACTGTTAGTCTTTAAACTGCACATGAACGTGTATATATCTTTGTTTTTGTTCATTTAAAGTGTTTTTTTTCAGCAAATGGCAAATGAAAAGTTAAAAAAAAACAGACTAATTACCAATCTATTAGTCCAGTTTCACTTAACAATAAACTATCATTTAAAAAATGTGCTAGCGTTAGTAAAGTAACAGACCTTAATTGAACATCATAACATATAACTGAATACTTAACTTCAAATCTCAAGGGATAATAATACTACGCGGTTGCCTAAACTTGAATTAGATGGAGCGGGGTCTGTAAGCCTCCCACCTTTTGGCTAAAAGTCAAACGCTTTAAACATGAAGCCATCGCTCCATCTCTCAGGATAAACATATATGCAAAAGTTTCTAAAATATTGTACATACATTTGGAGCGCTTGTGTTATTAATTTTATTAAGACTACTGTGAAGACACAGGATATCATCTTTAGCCGAGTTCATCATAGTTGATATAAGACTCATATGAATTCTACCCTGTTTAATATTTCTGTTACACAGTCTTCATCTAGGAACACCAAAATTTAGCTATATTCCATGAATATCATTAATGAAATAGTTTCTTTTTTAACTTTTCAGGGTGCATTTTTATTAACTCAAAATGGAAACGCTCTTCAACAAGGAATTTCTAATTCTCAATCATCTGCAGCTGGTCAAGTTCAACTGTGGCAGTTTTTACTTGAACTACTTACAGATTGGAGATATCGCGAAGCTATACATTGGATTAGTGATGATGGTGAATTTAAATTAAGTAATCCTGAACAAGTAGCTGCAATGTGGGGTCATCGAAAAAACAAGCCTGCTATGAATTACGAGAAGTTATCTCGAGCATTACGATACTATTATGATGGTGATATGATTTCAAAGGTATTGATTATAATAGTAATGCTTTTTCAAGTGATTTATACTTTTATGCCTGAAATTTATTTTGATCTCCAGATAAAATAATGCTTTTAAATGTGTGTTCTTAGTTTTCACTGATTGTTCAAGGATTATGTAAACCTGTCTCCCAAGCTGTAGTAAATGAAACACGATTAAATGTTTAAACCATCAGTTCACAAGGACACATATAATAGCCATTTGTCTTCATACTTTTACTTCAATTGGTTAATTGGGTTCTCATGAACTTCGTTTTTATCATAATTTTTAAACTTCTTATTCTTGTATTTAATTCGATGGCTCGTGAGTCGTATTCCATTTGCCTTTGTAGATATTAGGACTTTTCACCTGGAAAGTCTTTTCCCGTTATTTGAAGGTGACGACTAGTTTTAGTGACTTAAACGACCAGTGCATCAAGTGTTATCATTTATTCTTGGGTTTCCCTATATTGTGATCAGATTTCCTCCTAGATTACATCTGATACATCAAAATGACCGACAATTTAAAAGGTCCCGTAATTGTGTTTAGTAGAAAAATATAGGAGTGTTAAAAATAAATGGATAGCCGGATCAGTGCTATCATTTTGTGTGATCCTAGAATTATAGTACAAACGTAGCATATTGCAGCATTCATATCCCTCGATCTTCCTATGATGCATTCGTGGTCAGTTACAACTACTCGACAACCAAATTGTCCATTAACATTTACGTATATCGATTGACCCTTTCATGGATAAAGCTTTAATGCTCTTTGGATGTAATATTCTTCATTTAAGTTTTATGTAGAGATAAACCAGTTGCAAGTTTTGTATAGAAAGAAATACTTATTCTGTACACTGAATCATACATCGCAATCTTGATAATATTAGAACAACAAATATTCATTTAGACAATATGTCTAGAAATTGGGGATTTTGAATCACTTACTGTCCAAGCGATTTCGGACACTCTTTAATTGGAGATCCTACAATATCATTGAAAATCTTGTGTACTGACAACAAAGTAACAAGAACTGTATAAACGTTTTTCCGAGCCTGGTTTCTGGATTATTGGAATGATGTGAATCATATTTCTGCTATATTTGTACTAAACCACCTTAATTTGTTGTTTCTCCCTTTAGGTTCATGGAAAACGTTTCGTTTACAAATTCATTTGTGATTTAAAGACTCTACTTGGCTTTTCAGCCGGTGAGCTATATATGTTAGTGAAAAATTGTGCTGAAAGGCATTCACATCGAGGGAAAAAGCGGCGCTTGACTACAGGATCTACGTACTCGCCAGTAAACAGTCATACTCTGTCCACATTTCCTATAGACGATAGGGCTGTGTTCCCAATACCGGCAGAACATCCTCGTCCACTTAGTTTTTTAAACCGGTCTGTACAACGCAATTTGACCCTTGGTTACTGCGTCGATGTCGTAACACCTTCAGATCCCCTTTCTTATAATGTTCCGTTCTCACCTACATACCGTATCAGACAACCGGTCAAACCTGAAAATGGAGTAAACAGTAATACACCAGAACAACACTCTAGTAGTTCATTGGTCCGTCAGCCATTCCATCGAAAAAGATTTTTGGGTTTACAGTCGACTACCGTAAACACTGACAATATTGTTTTTGAAGATGACTCTATTAATAATAATGCTTCTGACTCTGAGCATCATGAGAACGATCGATCACGTGCCCCCACCAGTCCTTGGAGACTGCGACGACGCTGGTGGGCTCGCAATCCTTTGTCTGGTGTTTCACCACTTGGCTCTCCTCCTTACTCATCTCCTTCATACACCGAACGTCTATCCTCTGATTCTGCTCGACAACGAGAGGATGTTTCTGATCGCTTCAATGGTTCATGTGCATCGATAGCTGGTGCAAGTTCTCAGTTTAGTCATTCACAGTTCGCAGTTGACGAGGACTGGGTTGCTGCCGCAGCGTTAACGGAGGATATGGCAAATGAATCGTCCATGAATTCCTCCACTTCAATCAACAGTTCATTTCGATCTAATGGAATTTCTCTTCCCCAACCTCCCACTCCCAATGCTACTGTAACTGGCTTTGATGAGGGAGAGATAGCTTCAGCGGCTGCTTCATTATTCAGTCAATCAAACCAATCAGAAACTCCCTTAGTAGTGGATCAAACGAATACCATTCCGAAAAAGAGAAAGCTATCTTCAAACTTGTCTGATTATCGCTGTGAAACGAAAGAGGTAAGAGATGATTCTCTTATCGAAGATACCGTATACGGTTCTCGATTAAGTCATTTAGCTAGTAACAAGTACATCTCTAATAACCGGTCATCTATGCGTAATTATGGTCCTGTTTTATTATCTGGTTATAGTCAAGGCATAGATATCGATGCCTTTTTAGCTCATTGATGTATGATATGTATATGGAGTTTTTTTACAGCTACTTAGTGATAGTTTGTATCAAAAGTTGTACATTTATTCATCAATAGGTGCCTTCCGATTTGCATTGCGGAAGAATTCAGATGAAATTTCATTCATTATTTTCCTTCAATGGCTTTTCTATTTTCTGTTATATTTTTTTCTCTGAAAATCTATTTGCTCAGGATTCTGTTTACTTGTATGAAATTTATGTTTTTGCATATGTACAGTACATTATTATCCTCTCAAATCCGTGAAATATTTCACATTCAAAGTATTAATATCCTTTCTTTACATCTCCATAATGACCGATTTTTAATTGCTCATGTACAAAAGCATCTGCCTTTGATGTAACAAAAGGATTCTGGTGTTCATTAACAACATCAAATGTATACATAGCATTTCTGTTATCATAGAAATTCTATATGTTTTTTTTATATGTTTGATTTAATATCTCTGATTCAAATTGTGTCAACATTCCATTCACGGTAATCACTAAAATTCGTTTAAATGTGAGGGGAAAAAAGCAGAAGAAACGCTTGTGACTGATCATAGATTTTCTAATATTTCACTACTATATTATTGTTTAGTTTTATTGGAAAGTTTTCAAAACATTTGCATTTCAAATATACAGATAGTGTTTTATATAAATCTCTCCTCCTCCTCCTCCTTACCTACCTTGACCTCCTTATCCGTACATATATAATCTTGTTGTTAATTTCTGTAAATTTTACTGGCTAATAAATGCTATTCACATTTCTTAAATAGAACTATTTTGTACATTCTTTTTTTTAGTACGGAAAAGATTCATTTTTTTATATATTTATACAAGCGTGCTTTATTTAACATTTATTATTATTATTATTATTATTATTACTGTTATTATTATTGTTTAATTCAATTTACTAACTTGTTTGTTTTGTTTTCCCTTTTGCGTATAAGTTAAAACTAATTTGCATTTAGGTTATGATGTAATTCTTATTTTTTATCCATACACTCTAGATTTTACTTATATTAAGAACAATAATAAACGCGTAATCAAGTGTACTAATAGCACCTGTTTGGCTAGTATTTCTACCAAGTTTTGATTATAATACGTAGTTATTGTCTTGCTTGTAGATAGTTGTACTGTATTGTTTTAAATAGCCAAATGAATAACATATTTATTACATCTGACTAGATTCTTGAGTATGTATATATATGAATAAGGGATATGAAACCACTACTAGAAGTGTAAGGGAAGTAGTTTCCTATGATATATAATTGAGTTGATCTCTAATATTTAACTCTATATTCAAAGACTAAACTTCAGATCATTTACTTGAGTAGTAGGTAACCAAGTTCTAAGCTTATATTTAAACAGGCGATTGAAATGTTCAAAAGGAGAGTTTTGGAATTCGATCTCCAACTGTTTGTGTAGTGGTTTGAATTTCGTTAAATCCACCTGGTGTTGACAGGTGGGTTGTATCCTTGGTATTCATTATATGTGTGACTCAAAGTTGAGTGCACTAGATTTGGACTTATTGAATTCCATTATTTGTTTCAGCGAGTGTCGGAGTAATTTAGGAAACTCATTTTGTGGCTGTCAGGTATTAGTCGTGCAAAACGTCTGACTCAATGAGCTAATCAGTTCTTGTCCAGATTATTTATACGTTGATCATATCTGGACCCTCTAGCAAATTAGACAAACCGCTTTCGTTTCCTGATTGCGTATTGAATTTGTCAACGCATCAAAAGTTGTATTACACTGAGAAAATAATTAGTGGATGGTCTTGTTTTTAACCGATGGAGAATTACCGGATTTCGTATGCCTCAACAGTTTCGTTATTGATGGTATTTTGCAACATCCGGGAAATATGTTGTGGTTTTCAGGTGATGCGTTATTGGTTTATAGAATATATGACGTCTAAGGCATTGGTGGCCTTCACAATTATTGTATGTACTTGACACCAATAAAGTGTAACTTGC
The DNA here is from genome assembly GCF_000237925.1 of Schistosoma mansoni. Taxonomy (NCBI): domain Eukaryota; kingdom Metazoa; phylum Platyhelminthes; class Trematoda; order Strigeidida; family Schistosomatidae; genus Schistosoma; species Schistosoma mansoni. Next base: position 290,363 of record NW_017385995.1, read on the forward strand.
ATCCTAGTGACTCACATTAGTCGGTGTTTGAATCCAATGTTTGTGGTAAACGTGTATTTCGTTAGGTATATGAGTATCCATGTGTACTACATCAAGTAGTACTGAGGCTACATCAAATGATCTCTCATTTCGATATTAAGATATTCCTCAGACTTTCTTCTTTCAAAATTCCTATGGAGAGAATATGGTGACATGAATTTTCTCAGTTGTACCAACTTCTTTACACCCTATAGATGTATACCCATAAAGTTTATGGAAGCAACATAGTAATGTTTTATCATTTCATGAATGGCCTAGGGAAAGTCGGAAATTAAAACTATTGAATGCATCCTGTTTGAGCACATACTAGAGTAATAGTTCGTTAAGTTCCACTAGACTAAAAACGAGAAGTTGGTTTAAAGTCACTCATTTTCTTAAGATACTACCACTTAATGTGAATTGTTACTGTCCTATTTGATGCGTAATCAATCTGTTAGATCCAGTACTCAGACAAATGGACTAACAATTATTTATTCAGTCTATCTGTTTAAGCGTTCATTGTGAAACATCGCAAAATTCTGAAGAAACTAGCTTAATAAGTTTTAAATTGAGATCATGAGTCGATCAATGGTAGGCCACCATCGAAAACCTGGAAACACTGGGCGACCGTTTCGTCCTAGTATGAGACTCCTCAACGGTGCTCATCTACGGTCCTGTACGTTGGATTACCTCGTAGATCGCTTCACTAACTTTGGTCTTGAATCTTTTTTTCAAACAATAATAATGCTTTTCGTTAATGAAGTCTAATTTTGGAATTTGTGGTTAGTTACAATACTTCACACAAGTTCCGCAAAGAATTCGTTATATTCGGCTTCAACTTTTGTTGTTGATTTTATTCGTCCTGTTATCTATTACTTCCTTTTTCTTTGATATATGTTTATAACTTGGTTACTAATTGTTGATAAGGTTCTCCACAATCATTTAAATTAGTAAACGAAACCATAAGTGCGTATTTGTAAGTTAAAGAATCAATTATTAACACGATTTTTCCCTTTTTTGAAGCCTTACGTAAAAAATCCAAACCTTGTTATTTAAAAACCAGGAAAATTCGTTTCTGTTGTACCGTAAAACGAATAGAAAATGAGAATAAATAATCAGAATATTGTAACAACTAAATTTTCTTTCAATTTATTCACTAACTGATTCTATAAAAGATGTAAGGGACAAGAAACATATGAAAGTGAACCGCATTATTTCCTCGTTATTTACTATTGATATTCATTACAAATAAATAACATGATTTACTACTTTTAATTCATGAAGTATATAAGATTGGACAGGATACATGTCCGTGAATTTATGGCACATCTCAATGTTCAAGCTCCAACTTTCATTTTAATTACATTTTCCATCCGTCATTTTGGGATTCTTTACAGTGTCATGTTCATGCAAGACATATGTATATAGTTTCAGATTGTTGACGCGACATCCATAGTGAAAATTACATTCTTATATTTAGCGCCAACCCATTCGATACTGTAATTTTATCAAACTTTGAAAATGATGGTCATTTTCGCAACACAAGAGTAGTATCTAATTCCAAGTAGTTCACAGGAGATCCAATCAGAAAGTCCAAACCATGGATGAGCTTCTTAGTCCACGTAACCAATAGATAGTCTACGTGTGTAATGTGGAATTCCGAGGATAAAAGGCTAATTAAGGTTCATTCAGAAATAATATACTAAATAGGGTTCTCAAGTGGTTTTTTAGGGAGTGGATAAGAACGTTGACATATTTTATGAACTAAGGCAGAATAGATTTTCCTTAGCTATATTATCATGATTAAGTCAATGCAAGGATTCTAACTCAAATCTCGGACTACAACTACAAATATGGAAAGCAAAAAATAATGTTGAAAGTGTAATACAATTTTCTTAAAACTCGAAATAGGAATCACAAACCTATTACTTTTGAATATCAAGTGTTTAGAAGTCAATTGCACTATCAAGAGAACAGTTTATAAATAAGCTGGAACCTCAGAAATTGGATGACTAAAATGTATTACTAATTAAAACACAACGAGCGGATACAATGCCTATTTATGTAAATGATTAACAAAAGATTTCACTAATGTTTCCAAATTACACAATCAAAGATGAATATAGTTTTGGATAGTGGCTTACACGAAGGGAAAAGCAATGTTATGACTAAGAAAAGTAGTTGGTGAAGGAATGTGGAAACACGTCAGTGTAAGAGGATAGTCTGATGGGATATATGGATGGTGACAATAGATTTTATTAGTACGTCTTTGGGAGGAAATGCTTGAACATACTCAGCATACTTGTTAGAACTAAGTACTTATTCCTGTTACCCCTCGTGGAACATCATAGGCCGCACACCAGCATTCTCCATCCAACCCTGAACTGGGCAATCTTTTCAAGTTCTTTCCAGTTGTTATTCATTCTTTTCATATATGCTTCTATTTCCCGGCGTAATGTGTTTTTTGACCTTCCGGATTCCAAGTTAGGGATTGCCTCGTGATGCAGTCTGATGATTTCCTTGATGTATGTCCGATCCACTTCCAACGTCTTCTGATTTCTTCTTCAACTGGAATCTGGTTTGTCCTCTCCCATAAAAGGCTGTTGCTGATGCCCATTGTAGAGAGTAGACAGCCTTGTCTGACTCTGGTCCTTAGTGGAAATGCATCTGTCAGCTGTCCTCCATGTAAGACTTTGCACTGTAGTCAGTCGTATGAGTTCCGGTTAATGTTGACAGTCTTTTCAGGAACTCTATAGTGTCGAAGAAGTTTCCATAATGTTCTCCGGTTCACACTGTCAAACGCTTTCTCGTAGTCAATGAAGTTGATGTATAGTGACGAGTTCCACTCAAGTGATTGTTCCACGTTGATCCATAGTGTTTTAGCTTGGTCTGTGCACGACCGATCCCTACAGAATGCAGCCTGTTGATCTCGAAGTTGGGCGTCTACTGCGTCTTTCATCCGATTCAGCAACACTCTGTTGAAAACTTTTCCTGGTACTGATAACAAACTGATGCCTCTGTAGTTCTCACATTTGCTCAGATCTCCTTTCTTTGGTATCTCGATGAGGTATCCTTCTTTCCAGTCCGTTGGCACTTATTCCTCCTCCCAAATCTTCTTGAATAGGTGAAGCATTTTTGCAGTTACTTCAATGCTTCAGCTGGTATATTGTCAGGTCCTGCTGCTTTCCCGCTCTTGATTTGTCTGATGGCCATCTCGACTTCTTCGATCGGTAGTGGAGTGACAGCTATAGGAAGGTCAGTGTGTGCTGCTTCAATGTCCGGTGGATTCAATGGAGGTGGTCTATTCAGCAGTTCCTCGAATTATTCTGCTCATCTTTTCCTCTGTTCTTGAATCTCCGCAATTGTCTTTCCTTCTTTGTCCTTGACTGGTCTCTCTGGTTTACTATATTTACCTGCTAGTTTCTTCGTTGTATCATATAGTTGTTTCATCCTCCCTTCTCTTGTAGCTTTTCCGCCGTCGTTGCAGGTTCTCCCATGTATTTCTGCTTGTCGGCTTCAGTGCTCTTCTTCACTTGCTTGTTTGCTAGTGTGTAGTCTGCTTGTGCCTTGACTTTGCTCTCGTTCGACTGCTGTTAATTGCTATTTTCATCTGCTTCCTTTCTTGAATCTTGTCCAGGGTTCCCATAGAGATCAATTCCTTATGGTGATGCTTCTTAGGACCCAGAGCCTCCTGACACACTAAAGTTAGTGCTTCTTTTATTTCTTTCTATTTGTCCTCCAAAGTAGTTTCTTGTTCATTCAGTAGATCCTGTAGAGCTTGGAACCTGTTGTTGAAAGTTATCTTGAATTCGTTGAGCTTGTCAGTTTCTCGAAGGAAGGCTGTATTGAACCTTTGTAGTGGTGTTTGTCCAGTCGCCCAGTGTTTCTTTAGGTTCAGTCTCATCTTGGCCACAACCAGGCGGTGAGCTAAAGCTATTTCAGCTCTTCTGGTTCTCACGTCTTCCATTATCCTTTGGAATTTTTTGTTTATACAAATATGATCTATCTGATTCTCCGTGGCGTGGTCCGGTGAGATCCATGTAGCCTTGTGTGTGCGCTTGTGTGGGAACATTGTGCCGCCTATAACCAATTTGTTGAATACACATAGGTTTGCAAATCTCTCCCCATTTTCATTTCTCTCTCCTAGTCCATGTCGTCCAATTACATCTTCATATCCTGTGTTGTCCACTCCGACTTTAGTATTTAGATCTCCCATCAGGATAGTGAGGTCCTTTCGTGAGCACTTCTCTATAGTTGATTGCAGCCTTTCATAGAACTGATCTTTATCATCGTCGTTGCTATCATTGGTGGGTGCATAACATTGGATAACATTCCTTGTGATCCCCTCCTTCTTTGTTTTGAATGATGCTGGATCCGTGAGATTCCCACCCAATAAATGCATTTTGTGCTTCTCTGGACAGCGTTAGAGCAAGTCCCTGAGTGTGTGGAGCATTTTCCCCTTCGTGACCAGAGTACAGCAGCATCTCTCGCATATCTAGCCTTTGCTGTCCAACTAAGGTCCAATGGGTTTCACTGATTCCGAGTACTGCCAAGTTGTATCTTCTTATTTCCATTGCTATTTGACTGGTCTTCCCTGTCTCCCACATTTTCCGGACATTCCATGTACCTATTAAAATTGTTGTTCTGGTTGTTAGAAGGGGCATTGACCTCGTGACTTCTGAAGAATCTCGGCTTTCATCCTGAGGCATCATAATTCTTCCCACAACTCCCAGGGCAGCGTTTAAATGGTTTAATTTGTGTAATGTAGTTGGCGTTTTTTTAGCAAGGTTTTTTTTCTACGGTATGGGGTTGCTGACCCCATGCCAAAACCCTCCTCCTTTACTCGGTTTTGGAACCGGCAGTAACTCTAGATGAACTACAGGCGAAGTTGTTATAATTAAGTAGTACGTTATAAATAGGATGAAGTTGAAAGATGAATTCTAACACCTGGTGAATAATGGCATTATATACTTAAAAAATATATATATTTCTCAATGTTCGCCGATTTTCAGCAGTTCTCTATTTTCACATTTTGTACTCGCTATGCAAAGCATATTCATATGTTTAGACACAATAAAAATTATATCAGTTATTTTAGGAATTAAATTGTAATAAAGAAAGCTTTCAAGGTTTCTACAGATGCTTACAGATTTGTTAAAAATGTGTTAAGTGGCATGCAAATCACATTTCATGTCTATTCTTTGGGTTTGGAAATTCCTCTCTGATAAATAAACGTAACAACGCAGAAACAAGTTGGAGACAGAACAAATTTAGTTAGTAGGCTATATTAATAAAAAAAGAAAGGACGGAAAAACAGCGGAATGTAGTTTTCAATAAAATGATAAGAATGTAGTAATTCTGCATAAGTTTAATAGTTACAAATCAAATCTATATATTAAGTCCCCCAAAAAGGTATGAAAGAGTTTTGTCATATATAAATACTATTTACACGTTAATGATTCTAGAAAAGAAACCTATGTTTTGTTTATGAGTCGAGCTGACACAGTAACTTCACAGATTGATATAACTTATTCAACGGTGTTCTCTTCACTTTCCCCATCATTAAGTAAAATGAATCCGACTAAGAGTTAACTGATGAGGCATATTTTCAAACTACAGGAAAGTTATACCGAAACAAATACAATCAAGAAGTGTATTAAAAGGTAAAGATCAAAGTTTATTTAGTCTATAAATAAATAATGGTATCATTTTATCTAGTGTATGCTATTTTGTTGTAGCTGTTTTTAATGTACCTATTATGAATAATGTGGCTTGATACATTCATTAGTCTGTAAGCGGATCTTATTTGGATGCTAGCACCCAGGTGTGAACAGAATTAATTTTTGTAGATCAAACGTATAAAATTTTGAATATCCAACGGCATTATTTTCTATGAGCTGTGATCCTTTTGTTAACGTAATCATCTTCAAACTTTATTCTTTATTTTATATATACTACTTAATAACATTAAGTACCTTGAGCTAAATGTAATCATTTTAGTAAGAACAATGTTTATTGCCAGAAATCACAATTTCCTACCTGATTATATTGATGGTTTGCTTCATTCCTATAACTAATAGTTATCTTTGTCATCCAACTGATAATTAAGTATTATTTATTATGTTTTAAAATAGGTGAGTATCCTTATAATTCAGAAATATAATACCGAAATCTCGCCTATATTTTACTAGACACTTATAAATAAAGTCAGTAATTAATATGATACGATTTACAGACAGAACTAAACTTTGTCAAAAAACCATGGAACTGTTTATCACCAATTCACCAATTTGTTTTAATTTTAATGCTACTAATGTGTCTTACGGCAAAATGATAAGATTGGTAAAACTTAGTCAACAATCTTGGTTTACAACATTCATCATTTACATTAAAATTTAGTTTTTGTAACTAAAATGAAACAGTTCAAATGAGCTAAAACTAACCCATAATTAATATTTTATTTCTATTTTCGTTCGTTTAGTTGAAAAATGTTTATTGATATGGGGATTATCATTGTTTGGTAATACACAAACAGTATATTTACATTCGTGTATTATGTTTACACAAATGGGATATTTCGGTGAGACTACAACACTTTAGCGACGCTAGATTGACTTTCAGAGTGTCCACCTACCTATTAGGGATTAATGAGGCTTATAAACCTTTCTGAAGAATATGGATTATGGTTTAAAATCGATGGTTAGGGTTAAGTATTAGATATAAGAATTTAATTACGAACTGACATCAGCTATAATGCCAAAACACGATTTAGTTAAATGGATAAATGGATTTCGTGCCAAAATCCGAGACCTGTTATCTTAAATCTGATTGGTTCGTCCATAAATTATAGTCTAGCCAAAAGGTCTCATTGAAGTAGCAGAGTGTTAAATTGAATTTCTTTCTGATAAACAAATAAATATATACTTCATATTAATGTAAATTTCTCTGCTAAATCTCTAATGGATCACAGCGAATTATTAAACAATTTTGTCAATTTACAAAGCTATTGCTTTATTCGTCAATGCGCCGATAGTTATGATTATTCTAATCGAAATTTTTTCCACGACAGCCAATGTAAAAATAGATGTCTATTTTGTACTTTAAAATTATCTGAAAAACTGAAATTCCTTAATTCCGTTTGGGAAAAGCGACATTATTATTTAGGCAATAAGTTTGTAAGTATCATTAACATGATAATAAGTTCCACTTAGTGTACATTTCGAACTCTTAGAGCATAGTGTTTGTTGGAAGTGATACGACAAACGAAATTGCAAACCATTAACAACCCAGGATGATGTGCAGTATCGACCATAGTTGAATAAACAGAGAATCCTAGATTTTCTATCTGTTGATCACCGAACTGAAAACAACAATGCAAGGTGATGCGATGACCAAACAACCATACTATGCTTTCAGTTTAAACATTTTCGCTGAATAAACGGAATAGTAAAGTACATATGAAACTAGTGAAATTGACATTGTATATTCATTTCTTGAGCTTGATTTTAGTTGACCGTCTCACTGACGACACAACATCCAATCTACCGCCTCTAAACAGTGTTCTCTATTAAGTCGTCAGAACTTTCACTTGGATTTGATCGATTCGTGATCTCACTCAAGAACCCAACAATCTCCACAACCTCACACTGATCAGAATTATTGTCATCATTATTCTCATTACAACGTCGTCTAGCTAGACTACACGTTTGATAGTGGTTAGCAGTAACATTGAAGAACTGACTGATTTATAGTTTGACTCTTTGTAATATACCGGCAAGTGTAAGTATCCACGAAAATTTCAATGACTAATCCTATACTACTATCCAGTGAATCATTCACCCTAAAAGTAGTTGAACGGTTTTATCCAGTAAAACGGTTTTATCCTATAAAACCAACCTCATCCAAAATGATGATAATTGTAATTGATTTCATATGGTCGATAACTGATTAAAAAGAAGGAGATGATCCGATTGGATAAAAACCCACAATCTGGTGATTACTTAATTAATTCACGACTCTATATTGCATTTGATCCGTTGGACACTACTTAAGCATGATAATTTATAATATAGAACCTGTCTAGTATTTCGGAATTTCCAATGAGTCTCTAACTGGTTTCTGTGAATGTTGAAAATTATCTTTCGAATTTGCTTATCGTTACTAAACAGCAACTGATGACATCAATACAGTTGAGATTCACGGGTATATTCAAAATCAATCATCATCCTAGTGGAGAACACACAAATCTATCAATCGTAGTAACTCAAAATAACAGTCTAATCAGTAATATAAATGTTTAAATGATATATCACGTATCAATGAATTCCAAAATTATACGTTTTACTCTATTAATTTGGATTTAGTTTAGATTAAATCAACTAGGTGAAAAGGATATGGACTATAGTTCAGTCTCGCTTTCAAATACCTCAATCATTAATGTAATAAATCAAATAGATTAGACAAAAATATTTCACGTTTTTGAAAGTGTAACCAATTCTCTATTTATTCATTCTCTTTATGATTCCAATGTATTTGACCTATATGCATGTATACATCTATTGTATACGTCTGTAAGTTCAACTTTGCAAGTATTACCACATAAGTATCATAAATGAGAAGTACACATGAATTTTCACAGATAAACTACCTTGATACATAAATTCACAATATGAATAATGAATTATTGAGTAGTTTTATAAACGTTAATTGTTTGTTTATATATATACATATATGTACGTGTGCATCAATGAAGATGATGCGAACATCGGATGTATAATTGCTCATGATTAATTATTCTGTGAAAATATACTCACTATAGTTGCACAATATAAGAAGGAGAACCATACTAGGAGAAAACGGAAATCCAGTGAATGTAAATTAGCAATTTCGGTCAAACTAAGATCTATTCACGATATGAAGACTATGAAAATTTCATAATCCTTACAAAGACCTTCACTGAAAATAGTTTTCTGTTATAAAGCTCTCTCACTGAACCAGAAGGACTACAGTCAAAACTAATAACTAGGATTTCGTTGACAGAGAAATGACTTATCTACAAACTGATTTTCTACAATTGTCTATCACAATTTATCATGTTTATTTTATAATGAATTCTTCATGTCATTTTATTGCATACAAAGCCTGTTCTCCAAACCATTGACGTTGTCTATTATTCCGAATCATTAGGAGGCTTGCGTCAATAATACGTTCTCGTCCTCGGTCATCACATCATGTCATTGAGACCATATATCAACTAGCATTCTACCCGTTGAGTTGAAACGTCGAAAATTCCATTCAACAACTCATAAAATCCTAATTCAATGCAGAGATCACATGCTTATTACTCATAGAGGACGCCATAACTATTACAAGAGATTCCATGTTCTGATAATCTCAGCAGAAAAACGTCACACGATTTTAAGTGCATTTATCATTTAACCCTGTCATGAAGCTTTATCTTGTTGGCTTATTACATCGTCTGGATTTGACGTTTTCTAGAAGAACAAGATACAAACTGATAATAAGTGAATGATTTTGCACTGAAATGATTAAATAATATAAACTAACAAGATATTCTTCACTAATGGGCTTGCATATTTGAAACTTCTAGATAAAGTACTCCACGACTGTTCGAAATGCTTATAACCAATAAAGTGAACAGATAATTGGATTAATGTTTCAGTCAATGGTAATGTCTCCGGCTGTGACAGTGAGTGGAACAAGTATGAATTTAGTAGGCGGCATCACTTCTCTTGAAATTCCAGATACACCTTACTGATAATTGTCAAGTAGCAAGTAACTTAGACAAAGAGGTTTTCTTTAATTACCTTCAATCAACTGATATGTATTTAAGTCATGGTATATTTTAAGGAGCGCATGGCTAAATTTCTACAAGCTTACTACAAGTTTTGGGATATGAGCTTTGTGTCATTATCTAAACTCGTCGATTCTTTAGGCATTGTCGATCTTCCATGTACCTGAATGTGATCTTTGGAAGTTTGTTACTATTTGACTTGGTCCCGTCAGATAAAATAATTTATTCCGTCTGTTATTGAGATTCGTGTTAAACAATGAGCAGAAGGAATCATTTTAACAATCCTCAAAACATTCCTTGATTTATATCTCTATCTGTGTAATCTCTATTGAATATTCATTCGACAGATCTTGACATGTCTAAATTTGACTTATATATCAACCAAAGAAGGGTTGATGATACACAGTTTCTCTTAAAACAGGGAATGTCACGCATTCACTGAGAAGTACATTCTATCTCTACATGGTTTATCGATAGAATAAAGTTTCAGTCACATATAAATTCAGTTTTGTTGTATCTGAATAAAGAGAGAATAGATCATTTGAAAAAATTACCAATGCAAGAGTTTACATAGAAGAGAGAAACCATTAGTATTTCATAACTAAATTCTATGAACAGTAAACAAAAATTTTGCTCGTTATGTTTACTTTACAGATCAATTAAACACATTCTGATTCATGTGGGTATGTGAAAAAATAGATTGTAATGAGAAGACGTTCCTCAAAATTTTTCATTTCTAATCTAAGGTATCGATTGTTGATAATGAATATCTCTACAACTATCTATAAACGAACGTAAAACAGATATGTGGAATAAATAAATTACATGAATCCTAAAAATGACAACCTTTCTAAATGATAGTAATAATAATAATAAATTTATTTCATACCATCCATTTAGTTACAGTGAAGCATTCTCAGTATTAATTGTGTCATGTCACAGAAAATGTTTTGCTATGATTCATTTAAATTGTAGTGATTAAAAACTATTAACGGTCTGTATCTTCCATTCGTATTCAAACATCAAATCTTTCGATCAATTCACCTGCTTCGGCTAGTGTCTAACTAAATTAGGTGAATATAGTTTGTCCGTAGTATATATGTAGTACGAATCACATACGCTAATTAAAATATTAGGATTATTATCAGTAGTTCACTAGTACAATTCTGGAGGTAGGGATTTCCATGGCTTCCACCTTTAATTTCAGCTCTGGTCTATCCACCGAAATCCAATGTAAGTACACTCATTTTCGATAGACAAACAGTACTAATTCTCGACTGCTTCCCTTCTCATGGTTCACTCCGTAGCAATTTGTTCAACTTGCATTCCTCTAAAAGCACTAAATCATAAAAGAAACATTTCTTCATCTCATGAAATTATATATTGTGATATATGGCTTCAAAATATCAGTACGAATGTGTTGACTATCCTATTTAATAATTTCAATACTTTTGTGGAATACATGTTATCACATTTGAGAGTAATTTACTCGGACATAGGTGAATAAACATTAAATTGTTTTTAGATTAATACATGATGAAAAATGGTTGAATAAACGGTTTTCACGGGTTATTTTCTTAGACATACTCATATGATTGATTGAAATTATCACATGGAAGCAGTATTACCTATCTAGTCATCATTGCACGTTGCCAACAAACGTTAGGAAAATAGGAGATTAGACAGTAAACGGACAATACTATCATGTTGCAGTCAAACGCAAGTGGTTTCTTCCTCAATCGCGATCTATGTCCAAGCGGAAACACATTAAATTACATTGTATTGGAAATCGCAGTTTAATAAGAAAAAATATAGAATATTATTGACGAAATTTACACTAGTATTGCTACTGAATATAAAAGACAAACATTATATAAGCTCACATTGCACAAAATAGATTTCTCAACTGGACTAACGAAGTAGTACAGGGAAGTGGACAACTTTCCTCTAAATCTTGTACAACCTGATAACATCAATCGACCAATGTAGGTTAACTGAAAGTCACTTTGACAATCACTCATCCTACTCTCCATTTACTTATACTGTTTCCGCTGTAAATTCACTGCAGTATATAGACGAACATTCACTAAATTACCATCAAAATCAGTAGACAACTTCTATCTGTCTGTTTCAACTGATGAATTTCTCACAGTTATCTATAAACCAAGCACGAAGACGAGTAATATGTGAGCCATTCATCCTCCTCACGTCCACACAATAATAACTGGTAAATCGGATGTTTCATTATTCTACAAATTCCATGAAAATACATAACAATGAAGCAAATATCCATTAAGTTGCATCTACAACCAGTGAGTGAATCCCGATCATGTGGCTAACTATATTTTACCAGTGCCTTAAATCTCAGGTGAATTACTCCATACGAATGGAACCACTTAAACGACATATTGATGATTATAGGAGATGTGAATTGTTGAACGACAGATGCACCAGTGCATCAATTGAAGTTGAACTCCGGATAAAACAAAAGCAACTCAAACTGTGCACAGTATACAAATTTTATTAAATTACACATTAAAAACATGTAGAAAGAAACGTTTTAGTTACAAATATAATTATTCGATTATGAATTATGTTCAATGGTTGATTGTCCATCCATTTTTATTGGCACAAACCGGCTGATTACTTGACTGACAGGTAGGTATTTGTTCATGAGCAATACTTTGTAATGCGTTTATTCAATCGTTGAAGAACTGAAATTAAGAAAAGTTGAAAATCATATTAAAAATTCTCATGATCCAGAATACAATGTCCATGATATAGGTTTCCAACGAAAATAAAATCACCGAAATCTGACCACCAGACAAAGGATTCTGTAGTGCATCATATGTAAATTTCCAACCCCTTGATTCATTAATACTTATGAGATTGATTACCACCCATTTCTTGAAAATATAAATCACTTCCAGTTGCACAGAAATGTTTTCTACTGTGTGCAACTATCAGCATGTTGCCTAATAGATCTGTTTATTAATTTATTTTATTTATTAATTTATTTATCTATCTATCTATCCATCTATCCGTCTATCTAATCTATTCGATTTATCTATCTATCTATTTATCTGTCTATTGGCCTCTATATCTCTCCGTTCGTGATCAGTTTATTGTAGAGCTCATTGTATATATCATTGAAATCTGAAATTTGGTAGTCGGACTTACGGATACTCAAAACCTCACTCGTCTTCTGACCCAAATCATCTTCTTTGATATAATCCTCCACTAGTCCATTGCCTTTGGTTGCACATGTTTTCAGGTTCCCAAAAGTTTTTATAGCCTCTAGAAACTGAACATTTGTGTTATTAATAGGAGTATTTTATTTCAAGAACCTACCAAATTATTCATCGCTGGTTTGGGGTTACATCTAGACGATGAAAGGAGGAAAAGAAAACAAAGTAATGTTATAGAGTAGTTTACATTTCAGTACAGTATAAATAAAGTGTGTTACATATAGTGGTTATTAATTTATGTTTCATATACACCGTTTTATATCTGTTCTGAGAAAGTCACTACAGTTTCGATCCAGAGGCAGATAATTGGACAGCAAATATGTTGTTCTGTTCAGAGTGAATATCCGAGGAATTCAGAAATAAATTTCTCAGAAGGGGTTTTCTGGATATTATAGTAATTTCAATAGTTGAGATCATGAGTCAATTGAAGCTAGACCACTATGGTAAACGTGGAAGTGCTAGACGACCGTCTCGTCCTATTGTGGGACTCCTCCCACGATAGGCCGTCCAGGTTTTCCATGGTGGTCTAGCTTCAATTGACTAATGATCTCAACTATTGTAATAAATTTCTATCATTTTTAACTCAATTCGATTAATTATATGGCAAGAGCTAATGCGACATCATTTGAAATGCTGATAATAAATTTTTACTCTCAACTGAAAGGTACATGCATTTGCAAACACCATGAAAAGTTGTTTTGATAAGAAATGAAAACCGATTCATTCATAGTCCATATATATTCACTGATACATGTATTCACACTAGATATCCATGATTATCAGTGATTATATGTATATTTAGGCATATAATATAGCTTCATATCAACATGAAAATGTCAAGATTTATTGTCTTACTCGGTTTGAACAGCGAAAAAGCAGACAGCCAGTGAGACAATGAAGATTGTTTTCATAATGATATGGAGACTTTCAACCATACAAATGGATTACTCTCCTCCTTTTTATACATTACCGATTCACATTGTTTATGTTTGAACATGTTTGTTTATGCAAATGGGTCATTGAGCGTTTGCGCTCATCAATAAGGTCATTGGCATTAATAATCCAATTATTAGATGTGTGTGTTTACTCGTTTGATCATTGAATAATTCATACACCGAGTTGTCTAATCTATAGTCACATATGATTGGATAGACCCCATTGTTTCGATCTATTTCATTTTCCACATCAATGAGTGTCTGACTTTTCTGCTAAATACATTTCGATAGATTATTTCAAAATTAGCCATTTCAGTGTGTGTTTAGCCTCATAAACATCAAATTTCAAGTTTTCATGCGAGTATGAGAAGTTTTTGTGCATGAATGACTTACGATTGTCTGAGAATTTGAATGTGGAGTAGACTACATATAGTTAAATGGCGCTGAGGTCACTAAGCAGTAGGTAATTATAGATAGATGGTATTTTTATGTGTTTACATTTACGCATCCACTTGAATGTTTGGTTATGAAATGGAAACGAATTATGTGTCACAGCTCCCACCAAATTTTATAGGTCCTTCAGTGAGAAAAGGGTTTCTGTTTGGGAATATGAAAGCTTTTAATTCATATGTCGTTAAAGATTAATTTGGGAATTTTCTATGAGGTTAAAACAAATTCAGTTTAGATAAATGAAGATGTTATTTTAGAAGACGGAAAGAAAAGTAATCTTGTTTACTTAATCGCACAGCTATGAATGGTACCTAAATCTAATAACTTGAAAAAAAATATAGTGAACGGTTTGAGATCTCGATTCTCGCGTTTACGTTCACTCTTGAGGAAAATCGAGTGAAAATTTATTTGATTTCAACAAATGTCTTTACATATATTAAAACCAACAGTAGATTTATTTGATAGATTTAGTTTCAGTCACGTGATTTGTAGTAAATTCGTATCCTCACACATATTGTAATGAACAGAACACGACTGGAGACGATCGAATGTATTTAGACACAAATTACAGACTATGTCACTAAATTCTGATAAACATGCAATGAATAGTTGATTTGCAAAATAACAATCTATCGTCTCAATCTTCACTGTTCCTTCTGTAAATATCAATCAATCTTCTCTAATTTCATTGTTTATGCATTTTCCCACCAATTGCGCTTCATTTCAGTTCTTTCCTTATCGGTCTT